>NC_088922.1:38970000-39052500 GCF_038396675.1 Hydra vulgaris
GGTGGGGGGGGGGGGGGGAGGGGTATTGAGATCAATACGATGTCAGTTTTTTTCAAGTTTATATTTATGCCACCTATGAGCAGATTTTAAAGGTATTTACACTTATAATGTGGTATAAAAAAGCGTTGTTGCTTTTGCTGGCAGAAGAAAAATCATTATTCTAATTGTGATGTAAACAATACTGATAAATCCATAAAACATTCTTGGATAAAACCGCATTGCTTAACTTATTGAAGGTCGTCTATCATTCGCATCGCTGCAAAACGTCATAGAGAACTGATCGCAGTTATCTACTTGCAGAAGAGTTTGGAAACTACTAAATGCTTAGATAAAAATGAAGATGATGCAACAGATCTGTTTGTATCTTATAAAGACAATGTTATGCTATGTTATACAATATAATACAATAATAGTTCGTGAAGACCAACCGTTTAATTGAAGATCAATTAAACAATCCCCGGGAAGTCGACGAGTTTGGTAATATATATTATAGATATAGAATCACATTTCCTGAGTATATTATTAGATAATATTTACTAATTTTAATTCTTCCTTAGATAATTTTAATTAATTAACCGGTAAAAATCACTGACATCATTTATAGACGGTCCCTTAGTATTTCTTTAACCGGGATAACTCAGTTGGTGGTTAGAATTATTATTAATACTCATACACCTACTCAGCGTATGAGTAGTACTATGGTACAAAGGGATCTCGTCTCGATTAGCTCTGCTATTACGATGTTTCCTTCTCGACTAGTAAATAAATAATCTAGTCCCCTGAATTCACGAAACTTACTTTCTAAAGAGTTTTTTTCCATTAAAGCTACTATTTTCCTTAAAATATTTAAATTATGTTTTTCTAATCAATTCTCACTGTTCCATCTAAATATTCGTAGTATTACCAAAAACTTTAAAGAACTTAAAACCCTATTAGTTAATCTAAACTTTAACACCAACCTTGACAAAGGTTGTTTGTGAAAAAATTGTCGATTTAGCAATCGACAATTTTTTCACAAACAACCTTTGTCATTCCACTTTTAAATCAGGTATTGTTAGAAGTTACATAACAGGCGCAGGTTTAGCTTTTTAAAAAAGTTAGTCAAAAAACAGTAGCGCATCTAGGTATGGGAACGGGGGGAGGGGTCGACGAAGTAAATTTAAATGGTTCCAAAGATTTCCAAGACATCAGTGGTTTACAAACTCTTTAGAAAAAAGGCTCAAATAGTGTTGCATTACGGACGCCACTACGGACACAGACCACCATAAAGCACTAATTATTTCAGACACCCCTTTTTATGAAATTAAAAAAGAAGCTTAGGAATAAGCTAATTTAGATCGATTTTAAGAAAAAAGTATAACACACTAATTAAAAAACTACCATAATACTTCAAATTTAATACACAATATAATTAATTTATGACAAAACATTCACAACAAATAATCTTTCTCCTTTCAGCAACTTTCTTAGCTTAGTTTTTAATCAATCGATAAAATAATAGTTTCTACAACAAAAGTATACAGTTCCAGATTTTGTTGTACACTTTCTGCTTTTTTTCAAACTTTTATACGATCAAATCGAGTTCTACATTAAATATAGTTTATTAAAAATCAACGAAAGTTAAATCTTATTATTAAAATTAACATTAGGCGAAGTGTTTTCATTAAAAGAATAGAGAATAATAATTCGATTACAAAGTTTAATGACTTTTGTTATTTGACTTTGTCTGACTTTGATTGGCGAAGTTAAACGAACTTCGCCGGTGTAGTCACTAAATGCCTAATGAGTTAGTAAATTAGTTAATAGGGTTCATTAATGATACGCAATAGCCGTAATACATATCTGTATGCACTACATTCAAATCATTTTTTAAACTAATGGCTTAAGAACGATATTTTGGAAGTATACTACATTATTTCCGAGACATTGCTAAAAATATTAAAATCCTAAAAGACTCACAACATATTATTACCATTTATATAACAAAAGTTATTAACATGAAAAATGCAATATAGTAACATTAAATAGCAATAACATGAATATTAATCGTAAATATTGGTTACCAAAATCAATCAACTTGCGATGTTGCCGGTGAACAGTAACGGTAGTTCAATACAATTAAGGTAAGAATATCTTAATTGTATTGAAGTCATTTTTTTCCTAAACTACTAGCTAAACTAAAGTAAACTTAATATCATGAAAGTATACTAAATTAAAACCATATTTTAACAGTTACGCAAGCTAAACTAAAATAATGACGCAGAATCGAAAGTTAAAAAAGGTAGAACAAAAAAAAATAGAAAAAATATATATTTAATAAAATAAGTTATATATATTTTTTACTTTTTTATTCTGGTTCACTCCCAACAAGGCTGTAAGCAACAACTATTAAGTTGGGACTTACTAGAAATGGTCTGTTATGTCAAAACTGATCATTTTCCAGTCTTTGCAATTTTCAAAAAACCAAAGAATTTTTCCGGAAAAGTTTTTCAATTTGTACGATAAGCATTTTCCTAAAAAATAAAGTTGTGTTAAAACTAAAGCACATCTTAATCTTTAGTTCTCTATAAACCTCTTAAAGTCTTCGAAAAAAAAAACGAAAGCTATATATGTTATACTAAATCAAAGAAAGTTTTTGATATTACTTAGATCACAAACATCTATATGAAAAAACTAAAAAAATAGCCAGAACAACATACTTCAAATAAATACTATTAGAACTGAAAGTTAATGAGAAAAAAAAAGTGGAATGCTATTAAAGAGATTCTTGGTAAACAAAAAATACGCAACAAAGTTTTACCAAGCGTGATTACTGTAGACGGCACACAGATCTCTGGTGTAAAATTGGTGACAACAAAATTTAACAATTTTTTTGCCAATACATGTCCAAAATTAGCCAGTAAAATTAAACACACTCCTGCAAATTTTTTAAATTATCTAATAAAGTCTGATAAAAGCTTACCATTTAAAAAACTTACTCGTAAAGAACTTGATGATACGATAAAAAAAAATTACACACAAATAAAGCATAACATAAAATAAAATATGGTTCTATTTTAGCTAGTATAATCAAAGCTTTGGATTTAATAAAGAAGTTTATTAGAAATTTTCAACAAATCGCTCAAAACAGGTGTTTTTACAGGTAAATTGAAAGTTGCAATTATTACACCCATTTTTAGAATAGGAGATGAAGGACTGGTTACAAATTATCGACCTATATTTATGATACTTGTTTTTTAAAAAATCCTCGAGTGTATTATGTTTAATAGGCTGATTGCATTTTTGAATGAAAACAACTTTCTCTATTGTAACCAATATGGTTTTCGGCTAAAGTATTCAACAGAGCATGCACTTAAACAATTAGTTAAAGTTATCAGCAGAGCATCTTCTTATAATAAATTCACTTCAGGTATATTCCTAGACTTGTCAAAAGCATTTGACACCGTTAATCATCAGATTTTACTAGAAAAACTAAAATATTATAGAGTATGCTATGAATACCATGCATAGCAAATACTAGGCCTTTGAGCAGCCGTGGCGCAGAGGTTAGAGTTCTGGCTCAGAACCCAGAGATCCGGGGTTCGACGCCGCACACTGACTCAGGACGTTCAAAATACGGCAAAAATTAAATAAAATTTGACATAAATTGTAAATAAATAATGTTACATATCAAAATAATATTTTTGGGTCAAAGATTTTAAATTTGTTGATTTATTTTTTTTACGCGCAGCTTCAACGCGTAAAATGCGCGTATGCGCGCGTTAAAGGTGACTATAAGCGTACAAAACAATTTTTTCTTTAAGTTTTAGAATCTTCAAGACAAACACATTATCTTGATATATCACTCTAATTGATATTTAAAAAAAAAAGGTTTTTAAAGGATGTTGTTGCATAGAGAAAAAAAAACTATATTTTGTTACATTTATTTTATTATTTACATTACAACTAGTTTAATAACTTCGTCTGGTAACGGTTTTCCTTGATAGCTCTTATGTTTTCCATAAGATATGCTTGATACTTTTGGATCTGATCTTACTAGAAGGTAGTGCATCTGGTTCATCATTGTGTTTAACCATGATTTTTTACCGTGTGCTTAAGTCAAGAATTTCTAATCTGTTTATTTAAACTCTCCAATGCATCTTCCGAATATACCCCAATTGGCAAAGGTAATTTATGTGATATAGAAGAACTATGCAGTAGTAGTTTATGTACAGTAGGAGACATAAGATACCAGTCGTACAAACTCACTATACGTTTAGCTGTTTCAGTGCAGTATAAATCTAATTCACTGATATTAATAGGATATCCACAAGATATGGTTATAAGAATATTATGCAATCTTTCAATTATATCACAACCAACTTTAGTAATTTCAGAAAAAACTTCACTATTTTTAAATGCTCTTCTGGCATTATTGCCGTCATTGGTATTTCCAGACCCAGTTTTAGACATTTCTACATATAGGCTTAACCGTTCCGTGAAGAGTACCTGAATCACCTGAAGAATAAATTCCAAGCATTTTATCCAGCAATGCAAAGCTGAAATTCCGAGCCCCAAGGCTGACTCATTTTCAGTTTTTGCTTTTAATAAATCAATATTGTTCATTTCGTTGGGTTTAGCATTGCACACATTGCAGGATTGAGTGGATTTTGTCTCTGTAAATGCGTTAATTACTTTATTATCAAAGATTGTAAGATCAACTCTATAGCTGATATTAAAGGTCACCTTTCTTCCTGCAATATCAAAAACTTTGCAAAGCGTCTTTAAGATATTTATTTGATTTTTTGGATCTGATTCTTCTTCTCTGGATAAAACTGGACTCTCTTTTTTATATTGGAGATGAATTTTGATTCATGATGGCGAAGTTTGGAAAGATGATTCCATTTTTCCAAACTTCCAAATTCTTCAAATGAGTAGAATAAATGAAATCTAACATGCTTTGAAGAGTATTTACTCTGAGAATATACACTTTGCAGAAATTTCAGAAAAGTGTATATTCTTAGGATAGCATTTCAATTTTTCCTCGAAAATATTGTGCAAGGTAGGATAAATATGTACATTGTGTACAAGAGCTGAGTTTTCGATCATTTGATATTGTTTATCGCTGAGACCAACGTTCATTTTTAATGCAAGAGCTTCCTCTACACTCATATTAATGGGAAAGGTTTTATACAAAGTTTCATCAACTTTTTCTATCTCTAAAACATTAGAAAAATTTTTTTTCAAAGTAGAGGCTTTCTTTTTTCTCCAGCAACATTTTTACTTTTTGCAGAAGCTAAAAATAGAGCTTCATGATGAGTGGCTAGTTCTTTTATTTTTTCCTTTTGCTTTGCTATCCAAGAACACTCTATTGCTTATGGGGCCTTCCAGAACAAAAAGGGCTATTTTTATTGTTCATAAGATTTCTTTGAAACCAATGATTTTCTTTTTGTATAAATGTATCATAATTTCGTCCACATTGTTTTAGTTTTTTCTTCACCTTTGAAATAAATATAACTAAAGCAACCTTTACTTTATTTAAGTTTTCTTTGCGAATTTCTTCAGTATTCAGTATTAAATTCTTCCATAATTTTAATTGATCCACTCCTAATTCACGTATATTTGGGATAAGATCTAATCTTTTCATTGTTATTGTTTTTAAGAACCATCAGTATAATAAAACTAATATATCAAAAACATTTTAAATTACATTATATATTTTTTTATTTACTCTGTTTAAAATTTTATTTTGTTATGGCTTTAACAATTATCACATTGTTACATCCTGTAAAAACACTATATTACTAAGTTAACTTTATGTTACAGGAAATAATAAAGTTGTTCAGTTAAGCTTTTTCAAACATATTGTACTTATCGAATAATAAATCGTTCTTTAAAATTGTCAATAAATATTTTAACAAACTTTCAAATAGTATATAATGACAAAAGCACGTTTTTTAAAACGATATTTAATATTTATGATTTAAAAACTATATTAGAGGAAGTAATACAAGTAAAAAATTAAAATGTAAGTTTCCCGCCATTTTCATTCGTTTTAATTATAACAAAATACTTTCATAAATGGAGGAAAACAAGGTTTTTAAGTGTTTAAAAACATTTGTATTTCTTTAATAATTTCCAATACCGCAGGAGACCGCAGTAATCCTTTTATATTTTAAAAGTAGAAATGTTAATTAACTAGAAAATATATGTATATTTTTGGAACTCGGTGGAACATTTTTTTAGCTGATATATAAACCAAAAAAATACAATTACTTGCCGCCTTTTTTTAAAAAAGTCTTAAACTTAAACAAAAAAATCTTTTTTTTTCTTTTTAGTAAATTTGAAATATATAGAGCTAAAAGATTATCTTCAAAATAAATATACACTTTTATTTAAATTAAAAGTACTCTATTTTAGTTAAATAAAAATCTCACATTTTTCAGATTTCTTTGAAAATAATAACAAATTTTTTCACTTCTTTTTACTATAAAATACAAAATAAAAGTTTTATTAAAAAATTATTTATACTTTTGAAATAAAAAATTATTGCAATTTAATATTATTTAAAAAAGGGCACTTAATTTACAGAAAAGGTGTGAGGGGTTTATTACCATTTTTTTGTCGTTTTGAGTCACTGTGCGCCGGCTGTAGCCCAATAAGCGACATTGGTAAGGAAGGAGGCGTGAACTTCTAGTTAAATTTCTCCCACGGTGATCCGTGATAAGACCGGAAGGACTTCTGGGAGCACCTAAAAAAAAAAAAATAAACAAGTCTATTCCATGAAGCATGAGGGCTCTGTATATTTATGAAATAAAAATATTCAAAGTCACACAGTGCATGTTTCAACATCAGTTTACAAAAACTCGAAAGGTTATGAAAAATATTTTTCCTAAAATATCAAACTGATACAAAACTCGATCTAGAGGATGATTTGTAAAACCTTTCCGTATTTCAAAACATACAAGGTTCTCCATTTCTTATCGTAGTCTATCAATGCTATAGAACCATTATACAAGACTAAGTCGTAAACTTAGAGAAGCCAATACCGCTCAAAAATTTAAAAAGAACTTAATTGAACTTATTGTCAATCAAAATTCTTTACTTGATTTTTTCAAACAATACATTTTTTATTTTTTTTTATTTTTTATTATCAAAGGTTACTGATGATAAGATTTTTTCTTCTTCAGGTTCTTGTAACTACTATTTATGATGAAATGTATTTACACTTAAATGTCGGAAATCACCTTGAATTGTAAATTGTTGCTGACAAAAATAAATAAATAAAAAATAAATAAATAGTTGAGTAAATGAAAACTATCTTTTTTATTATCGTCTTTATTCTTACGGTAGAAGTCTTAAACGCTCTGGTGAACGTTTAAGACTCGATAACGATTTACAAAATTTTGATGAATAAAACACTTTTTAATCTATTGCATTTGCCTAGTAATCTAAAGAATTAATTAAAAAAACTACAACTTTTAAATATTCCTAATTATAAATTGCTATCTTTATAATGAAAAGCAAACAAAAGGAGTAAGAGGAGCGGTGGGCAAATGTATGGATAGACTTCTGGGAAGTCCCTTTCGTTTATCTGATTAAAGTATGTTTTACAAAGTTTTTACGGTCTTATAACAGAGCACTAGGGAAGAGTAACAAAGCACTGGGGATTTAACCAGGAAGTTCGCGCTTCTTTCCTTACAGATGTCACAAATTGCGCGTATGCAATACATCGTAATTAAATTTGGGATGTTTGTGTTGGTTTGTTCACAATAAGAAAAATATAATGCTAATGCGTATTATCAAAAAAGAATTTAAAAGTAGTATTCTTTTTGTATTTTAAACAATCTACGTTTATATCACCGATACGCATGGGTAAACATAGATTCGGTGAAATCGGTGATTATTTGATTTCAAGTCTGTACGAAGTCTTATGGACCCAAACATCAAATCATGCAACATTCAATCATAGCAAAATACTAAGTTCTTCTTCCTTGCGTTTATAGCAGCCAAATCATCAATAACGTTATCATAGTCTATGTTCTTTACTACTTCCCTTCTAAGGTCAAAACTAAAAGAGCGTTGAGTCTTTCTTGACCCATTGTTGACCTAAAATTATTCTTGACTTTTTTTTGGGTAGAAAACGAACGTTTACCTAAGCAATTGGATGCAGGCACGCAAAGAAATATTTGAATTACAAAGTCAACGTTTGGATATACGCCATAAAGGGAGTTCGATCTAACGATATTGAAAAGTTCAAACACAGAAAATGCTTTATTACTGTATTGGTTTTTCGATTATGGTTCAATATGTTGAAGATATCCTCGAAAATGAATACATACCTCAATGAATAAGTTTTTATAATCATCTGTGTATTTTTCTAGTAGGTTTCATGCATATCTTGTAATTTCAGAAACTTCCAACTGTGCAAGAATCTATTAATAATCAAATAATTTGTGTTTATTTTAAAATTTTCTTTTCTTGCTAATGTAATATTTTCACATGCTTCTTTGTCTAATTGGGGTTTACATTTTTTCTCCTGTTTTTTATTTTTCGCATAATTGTTAAACTCTGATGTGTCCTTCGCTAGCTGTTCATAATGGTCAAAGATATCTATTAAATGGTCAACAAATTCAAATAAAAATTGATATAGTGAAACTATATTTTGAAGATTAATACAGACAATTTTTAGTTTTTTATAAGTTGTGTTGAACTGCTCTTTTTATCCCAAACGACAGTCGTTATGACCAGTTCCAGGGTTTTCAAGGTTTTCAAGAGACCAGTAGCTTCATTGAACTTGATTCCTTTCACATTTTTATCAGTGGTCACCAAATGCAATGCAGTAATTGTTTCAGATCATCCATTCAATTGTGTTTTACATACATCACGTCAAGCTGACTGGCAATTTCTTTATATATGTGTCCTGCATTAGGAACCAAAGATTTATAATACAGCTGGAGTGAGAATAAAATAAAAATACATCATTTTTCAAGAAAAAGTGTTTGTAGTAACTTAATTTTTGATTAAATAGTGTAGTTATTATGATTTATTAATTAAATTTTTAATTTTTGATTAAATAGTGTAGTTATTATGATTTAAATTTAACCAATAACATTCTATTAAAAAAAAAAAACTATTCTGTGATATTGTTTCAAAACGTCATTAGCAATCAAATTCCAAGTAAAAGATAAAAGTTTAGAAAAATTTGTAAACAATATTTTCTAATCGTCTAATAATAAATTTCTAGATTAAAATTGAATTGATGTCTAGATAAGAATTGGAAGTATATTTTCCGGATTTAAAAAAGCATATTTTATATCCTTATCTTTAAAAAAGCAAATTGTTTTTAAATCCAGCAAAAATACTACAATACAAAATAAAATCGTATAAAGCTATAATAAATTTCTAGCCGCAAAAACTTTCTTTAAGAATATAACAAACCAACAGCTAAACAGGAAGCTAAGGTTCAAATAAATAGTAAAGATTGTCTAAAACTTGGATATTTATACTTAGTGTCGAGGTATTCAAAAAACGATTACTTTACACAGATCATGATTTTTCTTGTGAATAATTTTCGATCGTTTAAAAGTTATCCAGTCAAATTTTAAGAAAGTAATTCACTTCGATTACATCTTTTAAAGATTACAAACTATATTTCAAATTTTCCCTCATTCAACGCAAAGGCGCTATTTTGACTTGCCACTGGAATAATTATACTACTAAGACTGTACTACGATTTTAAGCAACTTTTCGCTTCGCTCTCCCTCCAGATAATCTTTTATACCCTGTAGAAACAAAACATCAAAATCTTTTTATTACAAAATTGTATTGTTTTACATATCTTATAATAAATGTCAACTTATCAATATGATATAAATCAGATGTAGAGTCTACTCTGATTGAAAAATACTTAGCTGTTTGAATCTCAGTCTTGATGTTGTCAATAGTATTTTATTTCATAAAAATAATTAACTCTTCATAAAAATGATTAGCTATGTTGTTGATAAAATAATTATTTCACTCCCAGAATTACTATCATGAGCGATATGCTGCGATAAGAACCAATTTTCCATTAATAGCTCTCTAGTCATCAAAAAGTTGCCGTTGTGCTGATCCGATATACTTATATTTACCTCAAAGAAGCAGAATTCGTGTTACTGAAAATTGCACAACTATCCGTTTCAGAACTTTACACCAATATTTAGTTTCTTTGTCCAATTGCGTCTGGAGCTGACCGATTGATGTAATACTTATGTTATCATAGATGTAATGCCTGTTTAAAGTTCAAATGAATTTTCGTATTTGCACAATCTGTATGAATTTTTCCAGTCATTAAATTTTTCTATTAATATTCTGGTTTTGCCTAGACTAAACAATCCGCATAGAACGCAGAAAACTGAATCCATATATACTGAATAGTTCAACCAAGATCTATATTTCGTTTCACCATTCTTAAGTGTTCGCTCAAACAATGATTTTGAACATTAAAGAGCTCGACTACTGATTATTAGCGCCTCGATTTATCAAAAATATTTTGATTAAATCTTCGTATGAAAACGTATTCGCGTGTGTCATTGTCAATTTTCCATTTTGATGGGTCCGTGCTAACATTATAAACTACCTTTTCGATATCCAACAATGTACTGTTTTATTTATTTTCAAAACTTTGTCTGAAATAATCTAAAATAAATGAAAAAAAAAAAGAGCTGGCTGTTGGAGACTCAAATAAACTACCATCGAATCCTCCAAATAGTTTCATGCAGCACTATTCAGATAGTTTAAGGTCAGTCTCCGTAACTTTCGGGTTCCTATCCTTTTTGTGCTTTTTTATCGTTCATATCTCGCGGGAGAGTTTCAAAACGCTGATTTAAAACATAACAATGCCATTTTGACTAGTAAAATTCAACAAAAAAAGTTTCATGTAGCGACTTGAATTCATAAAACTATGAACATTATGACCAAACTCTAGAGAATTTACGGTATATGAATTAGTATACTTTTTCAAAAAAAAATTTTTAATCAATTTTATAATTATGATTTAAAGTTGTAATTATAAAAAGATTTTTTTAATTTTATCTTAAATTACAATTTAAAACGGGTGATGCGGAAGTTATCGGACAAAATAAAAACGTCAATAACTTATTTATAAATAAAAAAACAAACTACTATTAATTTTTTTTAAATAAAGCATTTATCTTTTAATAAAAATATATTATTTTTTATATGATAAAACACCACCATCTGCAATTGATCTCAATTTTGCTCTGACGCCTTTCATATGCGACTGTAAAAAGTTTAAATCAATTTCTTGTAGTTTTAGTTTAATGCGATCAATCAAAACTTGCTCTGTTGAAGCTTGCCAATCTCCTTCGTAAACCTTCTGTGCCAAATGTCCCCAAAAATTTTTAATTGGTCGTGCTTGAGGCACATTTGGGGGATTGGATTCTTTATCAACGTATTAGACATATTGGTCCATCCAATTTAGAGAATCTTTAGGATAATGAGAACTTGCTAAATCTGGCCAAAATAAATAGTTAAAGTCTCCATGATACTTGTGAATAAATGGAAGAAGTCGTTTTTCTAAATATTCATTAATATAGATTGATGAATTGATCGCTACAGCCTTGGAAGTGCGAAACAATGGCTCGGACATACCACGGTCAGATATGGCTATCCACATTAATAATTTTTTTGGAAATTTCTCTTTTCCTATAAAACGAACACTTTCTGGGCATGTCTTTTTGTTGTTTGTGTAGTATCCAGAATTTCCAGGCATGTTGTCCCTTGCAAAACAAAAGTATTTTTCGTCATCGATGCCAGGAAGCGATTTTGTGTTATAGAGTTGGTTAACTAGTTTCCTGCTTCTTTTCTTTGCCTTTATTTGTTGTTCTATAGTGTAATTTTTGTAGTCTTTTCACGTTTTCTATATTTAATATTCATTTTTTTTAACTGACGACCAATTGTCGATTAATTTACACCGAATTTAATACCTATTTTTCTCTGACTGACCCTTTTTCGATTGTTGACAAGTCTCGTTAATTCGGCTTTCTTTTCTCTAGTCCAGGATGTCAGACGACCAAATGTTTCTATCAGAAAACGATTGAACATTTTCAAGTCTTTTTAGGTTATCATATATTGTACTTCGAGCAAATCCTTCCTTTTCAAAATGATTTACGATTTTTTTTTTTTATGTTAGGTTTATTTACAAAAAACATTTTTAGTCGCTTTCGAAAAGATTCTCGTTCAGCTGCATTTAACCTCATTTTAAATAATTGTGTTTCAAATAATAAAGTTTATATTTTATAGAACTTTTATGCCTATGCATAAAACTACAAAAACTAATTATTATGCTCAAATAATGAAATTAGGATTTGTCCGATAACTTCCGCATCACCCGTTAGTTTAAAATCAAAAAAAAAAGAAAAAAGTAATCTGTCAGTGGCGTAACTAGGGGAGCACAGCCCCGCAAGGCGGTAGGACCCCGGAGCTTAGAGGGCCCCGCGAAGATTTTTCACGTATTCTTAAATGAAAAACAGATAATTTTTCAACAATAGGAACTCTATCATAGAATTTAATTTCAATAGAAATAGTCTGGTCGCTACATGTAAAAAAAAAAAGGAAAACTAAACATTTTGAGTGGACATTTTAATTTTTATATAGACTTGTTCCTTGTAACTTAAGAAGTTTAAAATTTTTTACGTGCCACTTGGAAACTGCTTATAACTTTAGTTAGAGACAAAAATAAATGCAACTTATTGAAAGGATTTCAAGTATAAATTATCTGCCATGTTGTTTACAAATCGAATACTGCAAAGCATTGATTTAGTTTTTACAAATTATTGACAGGGGGTTGATTATATGTAAAATTAAATGTTTTAAGTATAATTATTCAAATATATTTAATCAAAATTTCATAAAACTTTTTCAAAAACAAATTTTTTTAAAATATTTTTTAATATTGTATTAAAATAATAAAATAGTTGTAATTTAATGAATCTAAAAAAGAAAATTTGTTCCCGTTATTTGTTTACGTTAAAAATGTTTACTTTTCAAAAACTGTTTACTAAAAAAACGTGTTTTATTAATTTTTATTTATTTATTAATATTAAAGTAAATAATGGCGAGTAGCAAAAAAAACACAGGATCTTAATCTAGTTCCTAAAAAAAATTTAAAAATGCTTGCATACTTCATCAAGGAGAAGTTGCCCATAATAATAACAAACTGCGGGGTTTTACTGAAAATGGGCTTGCGAAAGTGAAGAATGCTTGGTAAGTCACAAACTAAATGTCCAACTCAATTTATTTCTTTATATATGCCTAAAACAATGGTACGATAAAAACAATAAAGAGCATGGATTTGATAATAATATTTTTTTTTACTATAGTCAAATTCAAAATGACTTTAAAATCATAAACATTCTACCTGATACGTGCCCAACAACTCTCTTGTTCCATCAAAGATGTTACGATAAGTATGTAAATATAAAAACATTAAACATTCTACAACATTGGAAAAGCAGAGCAGAAAAAGTCAACGAGAATGTAGGCGTGAATAATGTATCCTCATCTAAGCGCAGAATCTCAGCTCGGAAAAGAGATAGATCAGGTAAATTAAAAAACCTTTGGGTGGGAATTGCAAAGCAAAAAATATTACCCTCAGTTTTCACGTTTTTCATTGTTTTATGTACTACTTCAAAGTTAAAATAATTCCCTTGTTTTAGGAAAAATTATTGCGGATGAAGAATGTTGCATTAGCTATTGCAAAAAGACTAATAAAGATAGGAACGGATATGAAATGCTTACAAAATGCGTAACGGAAAGTGCAGCAAACGTGTTAAAAGAAAACGCTGTAAGTAAAGCTGACAACCCACGACTCATGGCTAGTATATCAGGCACAGAATGGCAAACCATATTTTCCTTAGAGTTATATTGTCATCGGTCTTGTTACCTTAAATATACAAGACCCAAAAAAACTCCTTTTATTACAACAAAAGATGCAAATATGCGTTTGCTCTTCGACTATGTGAAAGAACACGTATTAGACAACTTAGAGATTATTTATACAAGTAAGCTATTTGAATTTTACAAAGAAAACTGCATAGATCGAACAAAGATTCCAGATAGAAGGACTTTACCGGATGCTGTAGTTGCAGAATTCGGCAGGTCTGTTCAGTTGTGGTCACCAAAATACGGCTACTCTCTCTTATATAACGATACTATTGAGAAGGGAAAAATCATTGAAGTTTTTTTAAAAAACAATTGAGAATTTAGAAAAAAAGAATTATCCAAAACCGATTGAACAGCTTATCGATCATGTCGCAAAAGAGATTCGCAGCGAGGTTTTGTCTATGAAAAAAACATACTTTAAATGACCTCCTAATGAAGACGAGTTACTAAGAGTTAAAACTGAAATTCCACCTCTTCTGCATCAACTTTTTGCAAAAATTCTATTTTGTGCTAGAGTTAGTAAAAGAGGAATTGTCAAAGTAAATTCTCTTTGTGAAGATGTTATTTATAACGTAACAAACGGCCATCATCGATGCTCTAAACACGTGTTATTAGCCGTGTTAAACACGTGTTAAGTACCAAACGAAAAACTGGATCAAAAGAGTTAATGAAATGACTAAGTAAATTAGGACATGGAATTTCCTATGATGAAGTAAATTATTTAGAAACATTTCTTGCACAAAACACAATGCAAAGTCAAATTTTTAAAAGTTTTTGTCCTTCTGTTCTCCAGCCCTCAAAATTTGTGACCTTCGTTTGGGACAACAACGACATAAATCCTGAAACTTTAAAAGGAACTTCTATGCACGTCACAAATGGTATTGTCATTCAGTTACAAAATATTGGTCAAGTACACAAAAACGAGGTTAACGAAATAATTTCAAGAAAAAGAGAAAGATCTTTTAAAGCAATTGATAAAGAGTTGCCTCTGTACGTAAAGCATAATCGAGAAGAACCAGATTACCTACGTCAAACAAACGCGTTATCTAAAGACAGTAAGTTACTGGTAGTTTCAGAGAAACTGGATTTCTTTTGGACCTTACTATATCATTTTTCTAATGATATCCCAAGCTGGACTGGGTTTAACTACCTAATTACACCTAAAAGGATATCAGAAGACATCCACACTATTAGCTATCTTCCTGCTATTAATTCATCGCCTACAAACTAGAGCACAGTGCTTGAAGTTCTGCTCCAGTCCAAAGCTAAAGCCGAGAATCTTGGTCTCTCAGAAACTGACGTTGTAATGGATCAAGCGATATATGCAAAAGCGGTGGAAATCCTGATGAACCCTAGTCATATTGATCTTAAAAGATTTATTGTTCTCCGAATGGGTGCATTTCACACATCTTGTATTTTTCTAGCTGTTATTGGCAAAATATTTAATGATGCCGGATTACAAGACTGGATAGTTGAAGCTGATATACCCGGTGAGTGGTTTCTTTATCTTTTTAAATTTTATTGACATTATATTATGTAGCAAATATTGCAACAGATTTTTTTTGACCAAAGAAGGTTGAATTACTAAAGACATTTTTTATATATTTTTAAGGTAAAAGTTCATTGGAGCGTATTATGAAGGAAGAGCAATATAACCGTGCCGTTCGAATTTATCAATATCTGTATAACGCACTAACCCAGCTGAGGATAAAACATTTTGAAAGTTGGTTAGTTGAAAACAATCTTCCTCGTTGAATAACTTCTCTTCCTCACCTGAGTTCATTACTTGTTTAAAGGAGGTAAATAAATTTGCCTAAGTATACTTCATGTCTGTGAATTTAATGATGATATTAAAATTGTACTTTGATTATTTCTAGACGAATTACGACAATTTGAAATCGTTTTTTGATGATGATTTCTTCAAAACTTTAGATGATCACTTAAATGTGTTAAAAGATATTGATATTTCCGGACCAACTTCCGCTTTTTGGTTTTCTTTAATTGAAATGTTAAATATTTTTTTTGCTTTTCTCCGTTCAACGAAGGTTGGTAACTGGACTCTTCATTTGGAGGCAACACGCCAAATGCTACCGTGGTTTTTTGCATATGATCGTCCGAATTATTCTCGCTTCCTTAACTTTCTATTGGACCGAAATGATGCAACTTCCTAAAACTCATCCAAGTATTTATCAACAGTTTATGAAAGCTTGTACTCCAAAATATTTCGTTTGGATTTCAACAAATTTTAGTTTTAAAAATAGTTTCAAATTAAATCTTTATAACTTATTATCTTTTTAAAAGCAGGGATGGAAGAAGAACGTAAGAAGAACGAGCAGTACGTTTAACAAAGTTCCATCTGACCAATGCTTCGAACAAACTATTAATCGTGATCAGAAATGCCAAGGGGGAAAAGGGTATAGTACGTCTGAAGGAACCATTCAACGCTGGGTACTTACAAGTCATACTGTTTCAAAAGGTATTTCAATTTTGAAAAATGACATGGGAATCACAACCGAGAAACAAACACCAAAAGATCTAAAACCATCAAGAAAAGATTTCAACAACGGATGTGTAGAGAGAGCTTTGATACTAATAACAAATTGGGGTCCTTTTGAGCAAAGAGATTCTTTGGTGAATATTTGTTCTGGAATTGAAGCACCTGATGAGTTAAAAGATAATTTATTGAATGCACAATCCATCGGGGAAGCAGAGTTCCAAAGGTTCTTTAGAGAACGCATTCAATCTTCAACAGTTTTCTTTTACGCTCCAATCAAAAAGTGTCGTCTGCAAACATTTAACAATTTAAATTTGAAAAAAATTTATTTTCTTCAAGAGAAATCATTCACTATATCAGCCAAACGAAGCATGTTTGGGAGATTGCTAGTTATTGCAAGAGGTATAGAAGGTCTAACTTTAAAACAAATACTATTTTATTCTTTGAGTCCTACCCCATGGACGTTGGGATTACCTGATGGTAGCCTCGTCAAAACAAACAAGACAAGCCTTCTTCGTAAGTTAATTTACAACTGTTACTATAGGTATTGATAAATCATCTTATTCAATTAGCAGTTTAACTTAAAATAGTTGCTGAAAGCCGAAATCATTTGTTTGTTAAGAACATATTAGTCGTTCTAAAATAATTAATAAATACAACCCATTTCGACCAAATAGAAAAGTTTATATGCCAATTATATGGATTGAAATGCAGTGGTACAAACAAAGGAAGATACCTCAAGTTTATTGCCAAGAAAGAAGCTCCGGAACCCCAAAAGCTTCCACCTACTAGGGATGTTCTAATGTGTCATTGCAAGAGAGTTTCGTATGTAACAGCAATTGTCAAACGATCACTAGAGGCAAATCCCGATATTCCAAAACCCATTGGATATAGATGGCGAGAAATTGGCGATCAACTTGAGGTTGAATGGATGCTCATTCCACCTGCTCCAGAAGACGTTTTGCAGTTAATTTCCTGTGCGTGTAAAAAGTCAAAATGTGAAACACTGGTTTGTCTTTGTCGATCGCATGGATTGACTTGTACGGATTTGTGCAACTGTTCATCTTGTGAAAACACATTATTCGACTGATTCCGATGCAAGTTCAGGATTTTCTGAAACTGATTGAATATTTATTTATGATATATATATATATATATATATATATATATATATATATATATATATATATATATATATATATATATATATATATATATATATATATATACGCACACACACACACACACGCATGCAAAAAACCGAAAATGTGTTTATCCTTGATGTAAATGAAGTCATCAATCAAGAACTTCGACCCTTAATATTTTCCCTTTAAAAAATCTGTTCACGAAATTCCTTTTTGGTTATTTTTTTTTTCTTTCACGAAATTTGGAAAAATTATTAGCGTGACGTCATCATTACCAAGTTAGGGCTCAAATTTGACCCTTAAAGCACTTTTAGAATTGCTCGTAAGTTTTTCTCAAGGTTTTATTATTTATAATAAGGTTTTCTCAAGAGGTTATGTAATTTTTGACGTAAATATGTATTTTTTAGTTTGATTTTTAAAAAAATATATCAGCATGACGTCATCAGTACCAAATAAGGGCCCAAATTTGACCCTTTAAGCACTTTCAGAAAAGCACGTAAAGTTTTTCTCATTCAAGATACCAACCTTAAACTATTTAAGTAGTTTTTGTAATGTCCACTTCATTTCCAAGAAAAAGTTACACGTAGCGTCCAGACTAAAATTCTATTATAGAATTTAATTTCAATAGAAATTCTATTTTAGAATTTAGTTTCAATAGAAGTTCTATTTTAGAATTTAGTTTCAATAGAAGTTCTATTTTAGAATTTAATTTCAGTAGAATTTCTATAATAGATTTAGTTTCAATAAAAGTTTTATCGGAGAATTAAATTTCAATAGAAATTTTATTTCAGAATTTAACTTCAATGGCAAATCCATTATAAAATTTCTATTGAATGTTAGTAAACATTCGCTAATAGTAACGTTGTCTATTATAAAAGTCATATAATTATAATTTTCATTACAATAAGTTGAGTTATCAAAATGTTTAGCTAATAGGTAAAAATTAGTTATATTTATAATATTGGTAATATTTTTTAACTGCTTGTTAAAAAAATCTTGCAATTTTATTCTAGCGATTTAAAATATCCTATATAAATCAATTACTGAGATCTTGAATTTTTAAATAAAAAATGTTAAATAAAACGCGATACAGGTAGAACTATGTTTTTGTGTTGAGTACGCACTAAGTTTTGCTATAGTACGAGGATAGTACGAATTAACAAAGAAACACAAATTATGTGTACATATTTGATATAAAATTAAAAGGGCAGAGTCAAGATACGAACTAAAGAATAAATACAAATTAAGTTTATTATTTATTCAAAAATATTTAGCCACATATATTTATATCTATAGGGTTAATACATATAATTGTTCTAATAAAACATTTTTCTTACAATAGCATGGACTCAAAAAGAACTTATATGAGTGGAGCCAGAAAAAGGAAATTAAAAAAGGAGGTTGATGATAGATTACGTAAAAACAATAAAAAGATATCCTTATTTTTTTCATCAGTAGAACAGAAACCTAGTGAAGAAGTTGCAGATAAAAATATCAATGTCATTACCAGTACTTCTCAAGCAACCCAACAATAAGAAATGTTATCTGTTTCAATTAACTTAGAACACAAGGAAATTTCGAAAGATCATAATGAATCTCGTTATAAAAGTAATGCATATATTTTCGCAAATCCTAACAATCTTACCACTGTAATGCAAGTTGAAGAAATAAATCCAGAACCGAATATATTTCAGGAATTAAATACATTAACAACAGATATGGGATATTTTAAAGGAAAATTTTTTGATGATAGCACAAAAGGATTTATTATTTCCTCTGAAAGATGCAAACCAGAAGGACCATTTAAAAAAGATCCTTCACAAAATTTTAGACATTTTTTCCACAAATTATTATTATTGTGCGTATAAATTTGGTCGAAAACAGCAATTTTGGCTCTGTTATTCCAAAATTCTGGACTCAGCATATTGTGAACCATGTTGGTTATTTTCAAATGATAAAAATAACCAATGGCGTACGGGAGTTCGAAACTGGAAAGGGCTAAGTAAAAAAATAAAAAGTCATGCTAATAGCCTAAAACATATTGAAGAATGTCAAGTATACAATCATTGGAAACAAAACAGGACACTTAATGAGGATACAGAGACAATAATTCGTCATAAAGCTTCATTTTGGAAGATGGTATTGGAAAGGTTCTTTAACATCACTTTAATGTTAACAAAAAACTCACTTGCATTTAGAGGTCATGGTGAAGTGTTGGCAGATGAAATTTACAATGGCAATTTTTTGTCTCATGTTTATTTGGTGTCAAAGTACGACGATACAATGAAACAAGTACTCAATAAGCCTAAAGGCACTATAAAATATCTTAGTCCAGCTATCCAAAATGAAGTGATTCAATGTTTATGCCAAAATTTAGAAAAAACATTATTATTCGAAATAAACGAATCTGCCTTTTTTTCTTTTATAGTTGACACAACTCAAGATGTATCTAGAAAAGAACAATTAAGTTTAATTTTTCGATACGTTCACATAATGCGCAAACAGGACACTCAACCTTGTCAATTAGAGATTAAAGAAACATTTTTGGTTTTTTATGAAATAAAGGATCATTCGGCAGTAGGTTTAATTAATCAATTGGTAGTATTGCTTGAAAATAAAGGAATAAATTTAAAAAAGTGCCCTGGTAAAGGATTTGACGGAACTAATGTGATGAGCGGCATTTATAACGGAGTTCAGAAAAAAAATAAATAATATTCAGCCATCTGCACAATATGTTCATTGTGCGAGTCACAATTTAAACCTGGTTATAAATGACGCTGTTTCTGGTTGTAGAGAAGTAAACAATTTTTTTATAATTTTACAAGAAATTTACTCCTTTTTTGGCAACAGTATTAAAAGATGGGATTTGCTATCAAATTTTAGCGGGGAGTCGGAAGTAACATTAAAAAAGTTAAACCCAACAAGATGGTCTTCAAGAATTAATTCTTTATTAGCTATAAAGTTACGCTTTTTAGATAAAGTTAAAACTTTAACTGAAATTTCTTTAAAATATTCGGAAAGAGTAGAACAAACTAAAGCTCTAAAATTAAGAGACAAAATATCAAACTTTGAATTTGTTTTTGTTTGCGTTATGTATCACATATTAACGAATGTAAATTATGCTTCAAAAAACTTACAAAAAAAGTACATAGATCTATACGAAGCGGCCACGTTATTTGGTATTCTGAAATTCAAGTTAAAAGATTTTTAGATCAAATTACGATTTATTTAAGTTAGAGGCTGTTACTATTTGCAGTGAGTGGAAAATAAAACCAACATTTAAGGTTAAGAGGCAATCCAAATATGCGAGACATTTCGATGATTTAAGTGGAAGTGATTTAAACGAATGCGCTGAAAAAAGATTTCAAATTAACTTTTTTTATAAGACCATAGATATTGTTAACGTGCAAATAAGTGATAGATTTACTGGAATGGAAAAACTTTCAACTTTTCATCTTTTTAATTTTTTGCAACCTCAAAATTTAATAAAATTGTCTGAAGATGATCTAATTAAATCAGCTAAATTATTGCAACATAGTTACCCAGACGATTTGACAAAACATTTTCCAACCCAATTAATTAATGCAATAACTTTTATTAAAAATGGCATCACAGAAGCAACTACATTAAAAGATTTAGCTGACATACTGCTCATCAAATACAGTTTTATGGAGTGCGATTTTTCAGATGTAAACACAGCAATATTGCTATTGATGGCAATACCTGTGAGAGTTACAAGTGCTGAAAGATCTTTCAGCAAATTAAAGATGATCAAATCATATTTAAGAAATAGCATGTCTCAGGAACGTCTCAAACACTGTGCAATTTTGGCAATAGAGAACGAAAAAGCACAAACATTAGAATTAGATAAAGTAATTGCGGAATTGGCGAATAAGAAGGCAAGAAAAGTTTATATTTAAAGTTGTTCAACAAATACAAAGTTTCTTAGAATATTCTTCTAAGAAACTTAGTATAGTTATTATGAAAATAAAAATTCTCCAATAGGCATAAGTGAGGTAAAGTTAGTTTTTGCTATTAAGGATGTTCGTTCTTTTTTATAATTATTTTGTGAAAAGATTCTAGATTATTTCTCAAATTTATAAAATAAATATTTTTTATATACTTAATCGTGTTATATTAACTCAATATAAAAAGCAAATATTGGATATTTCATTTGTAAATATATTTTGAAAAAATTTAAAGTGGGAGGGCTCCTTTTCTTTTTTGGCGGGGGGAAGAGGGGGGGCCAAATTTATAGTTACGCCACTGTAATCTGTGCAACTGCAAAGTCAAAGTTTGTAAATATTACAACTTTTTTAGCAGTGTAAAGTAAAAAAAAACTTTTACGATGACAAATACACCCTAACTAACCCCCTTTGGCGTTCGCACGTTAAATACTGCTTAAGTAGTTTTAAATTTATTTGGCTTCAAAACTCTGAGCTTTGGTCAGAAAAGCATTTTAGATTTGGTCGAGTTGATTGGAAACGTCTATAATTGTATTTAATTCTTTAAAACAACTCTTAATTGCCATTTCGAATAGTTTGACCCGTTTTTTGTTTTTTTCTTTCTAAATAACAGGTTAGTTTGCTTCAATTAAACGGTTCATTGCACATTGAAACTTTCCACAAAAAAAAAAGAGTTGCGAATGAACGAAAGTAAACTTTGCGTTGTTGCATATTTTAATTTAAAAATAAATATATCTTCAAAAAGTCAAAGTATTTAGTAAATTGATGATAATATGGTGAACTATGGTTCTGTATTTTAAGTTTGTTGCATTGTGGGTTATAATTGTTGGTACTCATGGTAAAATAAAGCCAGGTATATTGTCTTAACTTTCTTTTTTTTTATATCTCATTGTTAAGTATTAACTGCTATTTTGATTAATAATATGTAACTGAATATATTAATATAAGTACTATTAAAAAGTATCAGGCCGTTGGTTTGAGAAGGTGGTGAATTCAGGGCCGCCCACAGAATATTTTGATGTTTCAGATATGACACTTTCACGCATTTTGCTAACTCCAAACTTCGGTATGTTCATGCTTATGCCAAATGAGGAGGCTTTGCAAAAAAACGCGATGATGGAGACCTGGGAACAAAGACACTCTAAAATTTTGGACCCCCCCCCCCCTGCCCTAAGGTGAGAGTAGTTATGTAGTAAGATTTTCAACTTTACTTTTCTATACTAAATTTAAATTTATTGACAGGTTTTAGATTTCATTCAAAAAAATTGTAAATTACAAAAGTTATTACCATGCAAACTTATACACACCCCTCCCCCCTCCAAATTGAGGGGGTTGTAAGTTTTGCACGGTGATAACTTTTGTAATTTACAATATTTTAAATGAACTTTAAAACCTGTCAATGAACTTAAATTTAGTATAAAAAAATAGTAAAGTTGAAAATTTTACAACATAATTGCCCATACCTTTGGGCAAGGGGGGCTAAAATTTTGAAGCATTTTTGTTTTTAGGCCTCCATCATTGCGTGTTTTTGCAAAACCTCTTCATTTGACATGGGCATGAACATACTTAAGTTTTGAGTTAGCACAATACGTGAAAGTATTATGTCTAAAACATCAAAAAATCTTGTGGGCGGCCCTGGGTGAATTAGCGTATATATCCTACTACAAAATAATTTAAAACTGTATAAAGAATTATAAGTTCTCTTTATTAAATACCACTAGGTATCTCATAGCGTCTCTTTTAAAATCAGCTTTTATTAGATTAATGCGGTTTTTATTGCTTTTTCAAGGTTTTAAGAGCTTTTTTTACAATATTAACAAACCCCTCTACCCACCTTTTACGGATCTACCACTAGTACATCATCAATAATTTGATAAGACTTAAACAAATATTTCTAGGTTTCTTAATAATCTACGTCATGATCAGCTGTGTTACAAGTAAAAAATTTGCATAATGGCATTAAGCGAAATATTTGTACAGTACGTAAACATAATTTTTAATTTAATGTGACTTGCTTTAAAGCACTTTTTTAATAAACAAACAAAAAGCGCTTTAAAAAAGAAAAAGAATAGCAACAACAAGTACACATTTAGGCAGGGTTGTTAGCGTGATTAGAAAATTTATCACGTTACGTTAACGCGTTACATTAAAGTTTAGTTACTAAGCATTCACGTTAACAAGTTACGTTATCACGTTAACACGTTAAATCGTGTTAATCATCACGTTAAATAAAAATTAAATTAAACTTCAATTTTTCTTAATTTTGAATTATTTTTAGGTTTTTTGCTTATTTTATCATATAATAATCAAAAAATTAGCACATTTCAACTTCAAATGTTGTCGGAGTCGCTAAACAAAATCGCGACTCCGACTCCAATAGTAAAACTTCTCGGTTTTTTTGGAGTCGGAGTTGGAGTTGGAGTCGTACTCTGAAAATTTCAACGAGTCGGAGTCGAAGTTGGTACTTTTTTTTTACGACTTCGCACCCCTGAATAAAACAATAAATGGTTAACAACAAATCGTCAGCCGAGAACCAATAGGCCGTAAGTCCATTTTTTGTGTTTCCGAAAAAATCAAGTTTTAAAATTTAATTTGCAAAGTATCCAGAATTTCCAGTATGTCCGACTAGTTTTTTAATTTTTAAAAATTGAATCATTTTTGAGACTAGATTTATTGTACTCATACTCCATTGATTATTGATATTTATTTATAATAAACAGAAAAAACACAAAACGTAGACGACCTCTTGGTTCTCGGCTTTCATTCGGCTGACGAAATATTAGGTAAAACTATATGCACTACATATACTAAAAAACTAAAGAAACAAAAAAATCATTACATAACAACATAACTAAATAAAACTAACATATAATAAATCATAATATGAAATGAATAACTAACAAAATATGAGCAAGTAAAAACAATTAAAAATCTTGGTATGCCATTTTCCTAAAGTATCGAAAGTTTTCTTTCTTTTTCATTCATTTTTAAACTTTTATTTGTTCACTTTTATTTTCGTTACTTTTGTATTTTATTTTATATTCTTACAAATAGTTCGTTTTTTCTTCTTTATTATTGATTTTACCCAAAGGAAATCCCGCCCCCCTCCCCCATTATATTGAATTTTAACGTGATTAATAACGTAATTACCATGCAGAAATCAATTTTTAATCACGTTAACATTAACGTTAATAAACGTGTTTATAACCAAAACAAAAATCATGTTAACACGTTAAAACGTTAAGTTACGTTAACAGCCCTGTATTTAGGTACTGCCCGTTATTAATATGGGTATTTCTTTAAAGCACCATAAATTTGGAATTTCAGGTTATTTCGTATGTTGTTTTTTTAATTTTAAATGTATTGTATCACATAAATTCTGTTTCGTGTAGCAAAAAAGTTATATTTTATTGTATTTTTCTTTTATTAACAAAAATTTAATTAATAATATCTCACAATTTTCAACAGGAAAAAAAACAGTAAATGAAAACAATCAAAAGAAAGGTTTGAGTCAGCATTCCAATCGACAGCCCTTCGGCGATATTAAAGGATTTGTTAAAGACACGGCAAGACGAATTCACAACAAAAGTAGCGAAGATATAGAAGCACATAAAAAACTATCAAGAACCAACGGGCTGCAATCCAAAAAATCAGACATCGAAGCTGCAACTAAATCCATAGTGCACGAAACAAATGAGCGGAAGGACAAAAGAGGTTCGTTTTATAAAAGTAATTAAGAAAAAATCTGGAGCGGAAAATTAAAAAAAAAAATTTTCTATTGACTTTTAATGATTATTAATTCTTAATAAAATTATTTACAAATAAATTAAACTTCCGCACACGTTGTTCACACAAATCATTCGCATCAGTGTAACTGCAAGTCGTTCAACCCCTACCATAAAATCTTTCGAAACGAAATTCTTCATTTCTAAAAAGATCAAAATTTTGCTGAAAGCCCTCTAATTTACAACAGGGTATAATTTTAGCTGCTTTTTCATTTGACCCCTAACCCCGCCAGATACTTCCAAATTAATACATTTTCTACACGCAAGTACTTAAGTGAAACTAAATTTTTATTGCATTTTAAAAGATTCTTTTTATAACATCTTACTTAAATTTAGGTTTCTTAGCAACACTTGCAAACTTGTTAAATGATGCTGAAGCATTGACCAACCATAGAAATCAATTTGAAGGTGGCTTAAGTTCAGTAACTCATGTTCCTATTTCTTCAAGTAATAAACATTCGTTGGTTGCCGGCATCAAAATCGTTGAACCAATAAAAACTGACAAAAATGATGTTAAGCTTTCAATTACAGACGAGACTAATAAAGAAGATAATAAAGTTGAGAAACGAGAAGATCTAATCACTAAAGCTATTAGTGATATTTTAGAAGCAAAAACAATACAAAAAGATCCACCTGACTTGGTAAAAAATAAAGTTGCAATAACAAATACGGTGGAAAACAAAGATAGAACAGAAAATGTTATAAACACCATTGAAAACAAAGAAAGAATAGATCAAGTTATCAAATCCGAAGAAAAATCAAAAAAAAGGGCTGACTTTCCGAGCCCTGAAGATGCACAGAAAGATAAAAATGATTCAGGAATTGAGTATGCTCCAATTTTCGCTATGTATCACGGCAAAATTGTCCCCTTAGGGAAATTACCTGACACTTCTTTTAAAAAGTCTCATGCAGAAGAAATAAAAACTGTCAATAGTCTTACAGTTTCTGAAGACGATATGCCAAAAGATAAACAACTTACAGTTTCTGAAGATGATTCACCAAAAGATAAACAATTTATAAGTTCTCCAAATCAAATTCAAGTAACCGCTGAACGCCGGTCTTTTTCATTACCTGAAAATACTCATATTAATTCCGAAGAAGAATTTGAAAATAAATTTGGAAAGAAAGATAGACCTTCAAAGCTATACAGACTTCAACAGTACTTAAAAAACCTTGATGGTCACATTCCTTCGGCAAACGAAGTAAAGGAACAGGTTGCAAAAGACGAGGTCATTTTTCCAGAAGAAAAAACCGAAACAACAAAAAGTGATATCTTAAGTCATATTAAAGGTCTCGTCCTTGATGATGGAAAAATAGTAACAGTAAAAGGCAACCACATTGAACCGATGGAAAATACAAAAGAAGAACCCTCTACATCTCTAGATTCCCAAAAGTTTTTTGTTTCAGATGATGGGAAATTAAATCTAGTTAAATCTAGTAGTAAAACTAGTGATGTTCAGAGTGCTGACTCAAAAACATTACACGAAAAAACAACAGAACCAAAAACGGTTGCTTTGAGTTTGGAAGTATTAAAAGACTTGCTTAAAAAAAGCGATAAGGTATCGTTAGCTACTTTATTAAACAAAGCGCAAGAGCCCAAAACTGATGAAGACGATGATCCAGGTAATCATTACTTATAATATAATGTATCCTGGGCCGGATTATTAGGAAAGCAAGCCCAAATATGACTAGGGCGCCAGTTTAATGTTGTCAAAACAATAAACAGAAATATTTTTTTTAAAAAAAAAAAAAAAAATATTTGTAAAGATGGGTACTTATTAAACAAGAGAGATAACATAACTTTGTCTAGCTTCCAAAAGTCCGGCCTTAGCTTCCTTTAAGTTCAACCCTGCATGTATTAAACAAGTTTAAAATATTTTCTGTTTTTATTATTGCTAGGAACAATTGAAGATTTTGCAGCCGGTGGTTTAAAGTCGCACAATTTATATCGCTCTAAACACCATTCTGATCCATTGATATGGTCTGACGAATTAGCGGCTAAAGCACAAAAGCTTGCGGAATCACTTGCCGATAAAAAAGCACTAGAAATTGCAACTGATCTTGAAAAAGAAGGCTACGGTGAAAATGTGGCAAAAGTCTGGGCTACGTTTAAAGATGCTGGAGAAGCAGCGACCAAAATGTGGTACACTCAAAGCAATAACTACAGATTTGATGATCCGCATTTAGATGAAAATACTGGACAGTTTGCTCAAGTGGTATGGAAATCAACTAAAGAATTAGGTATGGGAGTTGCAAAAAGCATTGACGATGTAAATAACAAGTATGTTTATGTCACAGCATTATATAGACCTCCAGGAAACATTGAACCAACTTTAAGAGACAATGTTCTTCCGACAGGTAACAATACTGTAGATGTATACACTACATTTTTTAAAAGGATGGGCGTCATTGATGCTCGCGAAGTATCTCAAAATAAAACAGCTGCAGTTTATTCCACATTTTTTAAAAAAAGCAAGTTGAATAATAATGATGAAAACTTTAAGCGTTCAAAGTTACAAAAAGATCCTATTGTTGTTAAAGACAATTTAAACGAAAGAGGACATTTGATAAAAGAAAATGAAACCTAAGTAATAAAAAAAATAATACTAAGCAACTTCAACCAATTTAAAAATATTCAAGATCAAGAAATCTAGCAAACTAATAAAAAATTACTAATAATAATAGGTTGAAAGTCAGTAATAAAAAAATATACTAATTAACAAAAGGATGAAAATCAATAATAAAAAAATTGAAGAAACATACTGCAAGGTAAAAATAAACGGTAACTAAATCTCCGATGATCAAATTGAAAAATGACTACATAAACAAGTTGGAAATTGTTGAAAAGTATGCTCAAGACGCTATAATGAATTGACTAAGTTACAGAAAAAATTAATAAAATTTGACTTTTTATAGACTACTTTGTAAATTTGTTTTCATTTCATTCTTTTTTGTATATTATATTTTAACGTTAAAACTATATGAATAAGATTCGAATTTAACGGGTTTTCCAATAATATTTTTCTCTCAAG
The DNA here is from genome assembly GCF_038396675.1 of Hydra vulgaris. NCBI lineage: Eukaryota > Metazoa > Cnidaria > Hydrozoa > Anthoathecata > Hydridae > Hydra > Hydra vulgaris. The sequence continues at coordinate 38,998,348 of NC_088922.1, forward strand.
TACTTTTTCAAATTTTGAGATAAAAAAAAAGTTTTTTAGTTACGCAGTATCATAAATCTATTACTCACCACAAAAAAACTTGATGAATATTTTGATTGTTTTTTGCAAATTACTTAATTATAAACAACCAAAGTAAGTGAAATTTTTTATTTATTTAAATGCATTTATTTTAGATTTTTCTAAATACTCTAAAAATAGGTTTTAAAAAGTTGCAAAAAAAGTCATATTCATTAAGTTAAGTGTAAAAAAAAAAAGTACCATATTCACGGTCAAGACTATTAAAACGACACTGGTAACTGTGACGATTGACGGTAATTGATACTGAAGACAAATTTATTTGGCTATAACACGAGATTAAAGCACAATTTACAATTTAAACACATTTTAGTACAGTGAAAAATCTTGAAAGCTTAACAATAAAATATGATAGCTTCTGATTATGTTAAACTCTGATTAGTGTTGGTGAACATTTATTTCTATATAGCATTATTTATAAATTTATAGACTGTATTACAATAATTATATAGCATCATTTACATTTTAATCATTATTACTATACATGTATTTTTACTAAAAACTAGAAAGAACTAAATGAATTGAAATGCTTTGCGTATGGTTTTTTTTTAGCGGAATGATGTTAATGTTGTTAACATATATGTAAAAAACAACTTATTGGTATACCGTTTCATTCCAGACGAAATGAAATTAAACTTAACTATTTTCTTCAGTTTCTTATTCTCAGATTCTAACGGTGTAATAAAAAAAAGAGTACTGAATTGATAGATTTAAACGTTAATTTAAGTTTGAAAGTGATCGAAAACAGCTTTTTTTTATCATTAAATTTTTTAATGAGTTAGTTATAGTTTTCTCCCTAAATACAAAACCTTTCATTTTAATTTTCATTATATACAAAGATAATAGATAATTCTATCTTAATTTACAAAAATATTTGAATATGTTTTTATACATGCAGTAAGAAATGTAAAAAAAAAAAATGTAAAAAAAAAATCGCAACTTTAACGAATTTAAATTGATTTCGATGGAGCTAGGATTTTTTACTTTCGACTTCCTTCGCGAAGCCAATTCTTTTTTTAAAGAGGCTTTGTATCATTCTATAAGAAACTTAAAGAGTTAGCCTCAAGAACTTGCCCCATTTTGAAAAAATGTGTTTTTAAAAAGTTTTATAAAAAAAATTAGCGACGTAGAAGCTAATACGACGAAATTTAACTTCATGTTTTTGAGAGTTTTTCCTGACATTTCTGAACAAAACTCTTAATGTGAATATATATATATATATATATATATATATATATATATATATATATATATATATATATATATATGCATGTTTGTATGTTAACGTCATTTTCAACTTTTTTTTAAAATGAATGTAAAGTTTACCAAACATCAATTTTATTTAGTTATTAAAAACAGAACTTTGATTGATAGAAATGAGTTACTTCAAAATTTACTTTTTAAAAATTACATTTTTTGTACAAAAAAAATTATTTCTTTCCCCCTGACCATGTCTGATCCTAGTTTAAAGATTTTTAGTCTTCTTTCTCTGTCAATCTTTTTTACATCATAGAGCAAATTTTCAACAAACTTTTTGAATGAATAATTTCAAAAAAATTAATTTTGGGTTAATTTTAAGTTATTCCTGATCACTGTGAGTTGGGAAAAACGGAGAGCATGTAAAATGTTATATAAGTTGAATTAGATTTGTAGAGAATCTTATTTCTACCTGATACTCCTTGTTAACGTACGTTAAAGATTATGAGAACCTTCAGCGTAAACGTAAAGTCCGATTCAGGATTTATAGAAGATAAAAAAAAGCTTTAAAAATGTCACAGAAGAGTCTCCGGGTAAAATCCAATATTTATATCAAAAGTGTTTCAACGAACTTTACGAATTACCAAGCATCACACGATAACACTACACAGAGGAGTAAAAAGAACTGCCTTCTTAAAAATATGCCAAGATCTAATGGCAAGAGAATTTCAAAGGATTTTGAAGGAGTTTGTTGTAAGCAAAAGACAAGCTCAATTGATGATCTGCAATAAATAAAATATAAACATATTTGGCAACAGGAAAGTGGTTACTTACGCTTGAGTAGGGCGGAAACCTTGCAAACAATCTTGCTGCACATGCCACAAAATGGAGGTTTTACCTATTAAGAATACCTTGGTAATTTTTACCTATTAAGAATACCTTGGAAATTTATTTAAAAGATTAATCAGAATAATGAAGAAAAGCTTAGCAAAAACAATCGGTTAAGACTCTCAAAGTTTCAATGCAGTGTTTTTATGACCTCTCTATTACCAAGGTGACTACATCAATAATTAGGCATTGGCACCAAACGTAATATTATGTGGAAAACCTGCAGTCTTCTAAGACTTTTTCATTAAGTATACTTAATGGAGATATCGATTTAATAACGAAAAAGCAAGTTGTATAATGCGGAGAGTAAAGTTTGTAAGGATAACCTGAGAAATACCTACGTGTGATAGAACGACACCAAATAAGGAAAAAGGAAAACAGCGTGTAACTGTCAGATGTCTAAAGCATGGTGCTTATTAAAGATGATGTGAAAGGCAAAGCACTTATGTATTGAATATATGTATTGAATTAAAAGCAAAATTAAGGGAAAGGACGGAGTTATACGTGATTTAAAATCTGACTAATTATGCAATTGAACGATTAATTCAACTTATGTGTGACCTTAAAATTGTTTGTGAAACAGAAGAGTTTTAACAATGAGTATTTATATTGAAACAATGACTTAATGTGTGTGCTGTGAATCACGTTTTCCAATCCATTAAACCTTAATCTCTCTCTCTTTTAGCAAATGTAGCGATTTCATTAGTGTCTTAGTGAAAAGTATAAGAACTGCCCGCACAAGTAGTTTTTCTGATTTTTAGGATTGTTATGTGTATAAACAACTGATTTGGAGCAATCTTCTGCCGCAAAGTAGTTCGCTAAAAATTTATCTTTGTTGAAGTTTTCATCATGAATCATCATGTTTGTGTACAAACGTAATTTTAAGATTTTAACATTTTTTATTTATTTGTCAATTAGATTGATTTCTCTGGTAATTAAGTTTCATCTTTGTGACAACTTTTATATAACATAAGTAAAAATTTGTAAACATCCGATTCAGACTTTCATTTCAATTAAGAGATTCATAAATACGTAACAAAATTTTACTTTTTAAGCTAAAAAACATAAGATAATAAAAATATATTTCTTATATCACAACACTAAAAATGATGGTAAAAATAGTGCTTCACTCTAAAGTATTATTTATTTTAATAATAACTAAACCCTATATTAAAAAAGACTAGATAAACAAATTTGAAAAATACACAACTTCATACTATATAAAAATTTTCTTTAGACCTTTTAGTAAAGTATAACTTCATTGATTACTTTGTGTGAAAACCCTTCAAGTTTTTTATTACAAAATTTTTCTTTTTATTGCTTTTCTGTGTTTTGTTATGACTAATTATAGCAGCATCAACTTTAGGGGGTTGATATTCAGGCGTTACTCCTCGTACTTCGTAAATCCATTGCATGAATTTTGACTTAAAAGATAAAAGTTTATTACTTTATGATTACTAAAAAAACTTTATTATCACTTAGAAAAAGTTAAAATAAATCCACTTAAATTGTTCAAATCAGTTTTCCTGAATAGTTTAGCATCAAATTAGCATAACATAAACGTTCATAATTAAATAAACAAAAACGTTCATAATCAAACATAAATTAGCATAACATAAACGTTCATAATTAAATAAACAAAAACGTTCATAATCAACATAAATTAGCATAACATAAACAGTTCACCATAAGCTTGATAATCTCAAAATGAACAACAGCTAAGCATAAACTCACCTGAACAGTAAGTTTGGTTTTGTGCTCCTTTCCATAGTAAAGCGGTTTGTAGCTTAAAGTAAAGAGAACTCCTTCAGTGTTTATTGGCGGAAGAACTCCAGCCTGCGGAATCACTTCAAACATTTTATCTGACCCAGTAGATATATGAGCAGTAAACTCGCTCTCAACTCTGCAACAAAACAAAAACATCAACAAAAAAAAAATGTGTGTTAAAAAAATTTGTGTAATTCAATATAGAATTATGTTGAACAAAAACAAATATTTACTCTGCCTGGCTATTAAGCCTAAATGATACTTGTGCAGTTTTGTTTAATCCAACAGCTCGAATCATAATAACATCATCAGGAACTGCTTCATTTGAAACAAATTTAAATGGGTATTTCCAAATACCGCCTTTTGGTGAAGTGATAGCCAAGTGAACGAGATAGCTAAATAAGGCCAATAGTAGCATATAATACAAAAAACAAACAATCAAAAAAATAAAAAACATTAAAGAAGTAGATTATTTGTCAGTTCACATTAGTTTTTACGTATAGAAAAGATAGACATACCAAAATGGTTTTGAAGGGAAAAATACAAGTTTAAACACAAGATTTGGCACTGCATAATCACAATCGATATATTTTTTTTCTAAGGTAATTAAAACTGATCGTTGTATTTCCTCTTTAATTTCTTTGTTATCAAATTCAAGTTTGAAATCAAAATCTTCACTCAATTGCGCTTCGTTGTTAAAAGAGTCAATATGATCTAAATTGAATGATGAAAAGAAATCCATGAAAAAATTTAAAAGACTTAAGTAGTTTTTAAGCACACATTTGTAAAATATTTATATAGTGTGCTAACTCCTTTATTATTTTTAAAATTTTTCTAAATTTCAAGTTCTTCTCTAAATCACTTTTTTTAGATTATTCCAAAATCCTAAATTGATCGACGTCTCGGTATATTTGGAAGGCTATCGCCTTTAACAACTTAAATAATCCAATTCTTCTAAAGAAATAATCTCACTATTTTGACATAATATAGTGAGACTATGTCAGGTTAGAATAAGTTTTTTCTATTAGTACTATGCTTTTCAATAGAAGCAAGCAGTTACTTCTTGGTAAACCTTTCTTATTTGGTTTCGTTGCAATCAGTTCCGTTAATATCTTTTTCATTTTGCAAGCTCAATTAACAAGCACTCTCTAAAACAAAGTTTTGAGCAGTATGCTTTTGTGAAACTCTCATTATAGTTAATATGTTAGTATGTATAGATACCCTTAAAAAGTATTTCAACGTTTTTATTTTTAAGCTGAACCAATTCCATTATATAAGGGCTAATAAAAGACAAAAGTAAAAAATAGTATATTATAACTGACACACCATGAAAAAAAAAGTATATTATTTTTGATATATTAAAAATAAAAAACAGCGTAGTATATTTGATATATTGAAAGTAAAAAATTAACAAGCTTTTAAATCTCTGCATAAAAAATATCCAACATATAAAATGATTCTATAATCAAAACCCAATTAAAATTGTATGCAAAAAACAAAAAATTGAAACTTTACCAAATATACGAACAGGAAAAACAGAATGTTGACAAATTTTATCTCTTGAACTGATAAAGCTTTCTTTTATAAGCAAAACAAATATCTTTTTTTCTAACTTTTCTCTTGCGCGACAAGTGAGTGCTGGAGCTAAAGAATCCTTAATTGGCTCAATAATTGGAATGCCTTGAACAACATAGCTCCATTTAAATTTCATTTTATCATGAAACCATTCTCCTTCAGTTTCTTCATAAATTAGTTCTGGAATTATATAGCAAGTGCATTGAGATGATTCCATTGACTGTGCACTGTAAGATATTGGTATGTAGATATCAGATTTTGAAGAACATAAGATACCCGTATAAGGTTTTGAAAGCATACTAAAGTCAGAATCTAAAAAAAAATTTAAAATATTTTATAAAACCCATTTCCATGCAATTTTTAATTTGTGCTACATTTTTATAAACCTATAATTTCTAATTATTTAACAAAAAAAAAATTACTTTCTGATTGTAATTGTACTTCCAAAGAAACATTGCATTCAAATGAATTATGAAACTGAATAATTGTTGATGCACTCTCACCATATCGTGCATGAATAAACTGATATTTGAGTTCAGGAGCTTCGCCCAAACCAGACAAAATAAATGTTTGATTACCTATCTAATGTATATAATATCTATAAATAGCACATGTTATGAACAGTGTATATAAGTAATAAAAATTTTTATTAATTAAAAATCAAACAGTATTTTTACTTTTTGTCTTTAAACATTAAAATAAAAGTGAAAAGTACGACAAAATACAAGTGATAAGTCCCACAAAAAAAAAGTGATAAATACTACAAAATAAAAAAATAAGTACTAGAAAAAAAGTGATAAGTGCCATGTAAAAAGTTAATCTTGTCTTGTTTTGTTTAAATAAAAATATTACAGAACCAAAATATTTGTACATTAAAACCCATTTTTATTTGTTTCAAATAGTTCTAATAATATTGAACTATTTACTTTTTTCTATTTAAAAAAAGTTTTTATAACCAATTACTATTTAGGCAATAATGTGTTTAAATCTTACGGTGTAAAAAAACTCTAAGCAAACACCCTAAACATTTGGATTTTAAGAAGCCATTTTTTTTACTGGTGATTTTTTGTTAAATTACAAAAAAATAAATGTTAAAATTATGTATAGTTTGTCATAATATTCTGAGGTCAACTTAATGAAATGCAATGTGTCAAAAATATAATCAGCTCTTATGAATGACTAAACCAGTCATTGATTAATAATCAATACTGATTAATGTTCAGTCATTGATTAATAATCAATAATGATTAATGTTCAGTCATTGATTAATAATCAATACTGATTAATGTTCAGTTATTGATTAATAATCAATACTGATTAATATTCACTTATTGATTAATAACTAATACTGATTAATATTCACTCATTGAATAATAATAAATAACTGGGCATAAAGAAAATAAAGCAATTAATTGTGCATAAAGATAATCAATCAATATATTCTGAAACAGTCAAGATCATTTACAAACAGTCAAGATCATTTAAAACTAATCCTAAGTAAATAAAATCAAATAGTATTATTGATACAAATAATAAAGCTAAAAATAATAATGAACTAACAGCAATAATAATAACAAAAACTAAATAATTTCAAAAGAAATTGATACAAAAAGGTATTGTTTAACGACTAAATCCATTATTCATAGATTACAAAATCTTACATTTTAACTCAAAAGTTAGGTTTTTTAAAATACTGTTGTCATACTTGGGGTGCTTCTTCTTAATGATACCCTTTCTCTTTAAGGCAAAAGTGCATTTTAAATTTAATTGGGTCTACTTTAGCTACCAAGCTTGAGCCTTGTTTCCATTATTGCATACCTCCTTTAGCATACCTCCTTTTGCATACCTCCTTTAGCATACCTCCTTTTGCATATCTCCTTTTGTTTCCTATGAACATATTTTTTGTTGACAAAATGATAAATTGATGTTGATCTGTTTTTTTACCATTTTTTATAGAGGCAACAGTTAAGGTGTGTTTTAATAACAACTTATGTAAGAAAAGAATTTTTTAAAAGTATTTATTTGATTGTTAGCAAATAAATAAAAAGGTCTAGGACTTTGGACAAATATCTTTATCCAAGATTTAGGATAAAGTCATCAGATCAAGGAGCTCTAAAACCTTGGATAAAAATCTTCATCATGAATAGAACTAATTACCTCATGGCAAATAACCCAAACTGTACAAGCACAAAAAAGGGGTGTTAAAAAGACAATGCTGAATACTAAACCATCTTCATACAAGATATCTTGACTTTTTATGAAACAACAGGTTACTTTTAAAACATAGAAAAGGATAATATAAAATTAATGTAGTATAAATAACAAATGTTACACTTTATATTTAAATTTTGTGCATTTGTATAAAATTTTTTAGATTATTTCATTAGTTTTTTTATCATAACAAAAGTTTACAATAATATACCACTTCATTTTGAAAAACTACAATGCCTTGATGATGGCCAATAGATGATGGTGTAAATATGAAATGCACTTCAATGGTACAAGATGGGGGCAAGCATAACTTTAATAAAATAAAAAATATTTAAAACAATATTTTATCGAATTCTAAATAAGAAAAAAAAACATATTTTAAATTATTTAAAAGCAGAGTATATAAAAAAATATATAAAAAATAAATATAATTAAAACTAATACCTTATCATCAACTCCTCGTAATAAAAAATCTTTTGAATTACTGCATGATACATTATAACAAACAGAGTAAGCATAATGATTTTCAACATGGATGCTTGCCTCCTTACAACTAGATACAAAAAAATTTATAAAAAAGAGAAGTACACATGAAAAAATTGAATTAGAAAAAAAACATATAAAGTATATATAGTTATTTACCACCCTAGACAACACTTTATCATAGGTAACTTTTGAGGTAATGCTTCTTCTGCAATAAGATCTAACTCATACCAAAATTCAGAACATAAATCACTTTGAAATATGACACTAAATATAAGAAAAAATCAATTTTCAAAAATAAATAAATTATTAATCATGTAAATGCTAAAAGCTTAAAAATTTTTTAATAAAAACAAACTCAAAAACATTACCTAGCTTTTTGTTTTCCAATTGAAATAGGAGAATACTTTACATGATAGGTAACAGATTCTAATGAAGGTAAAATCAATTCAGTAATACCATTTAATCCAACACCATTGATAACAACATTTAAATTAAGATCTTTGTCAAGAGGATTATTTAAAAATATTTCTATATCAGTGCTTGAAAAAATGTTAGATGAGGCAAAAAGCGTTTTTACAGCTTTTCCAGGAAATGCATTTATATTTAGCTGAAACCATATACGATATGGACGAGCAATCTTTTCTAATAATGTAAGAGAAGCTAACTGAACTGATAAAGATGACATAAATGCTGTGCAATTATAATCTTCTTCACTGTCACTCTCATTTCTTATTCTGAATAAAAAAAATTACACATTAACTTCATAATTTTTAAAAATTGATGTCGTTTACTATTTGTTACTAAAACATGTGTAGTATATCTTACTAATATAAATGTCTGTAGTACAGACATTTATATTAATAAGACTTTTTTGAAAGTTCTTTTTTGTATCAAATTTGCTGACCTCAATCTTTTAGAGGTTGGCAAATTTGATTCAAAGGTCTTACCATAAAACATGGAAACAAGGTCGGTAATTTTTTGCCAACCTCAAACACTTTTAGGTCATGAATGCCGATCTATCTATTAGGGGTATTAGTAAAAAGCACATTTCATTTCATTCAGAAATGGCATATCGGCAAAAGACAAAATTTTACTTTTATTAACTTAAAACAATAATACTTTTTTCCCAATCAAAAAAAACTCCCCCCACAAGTGCAGATGAAAATTTGGTCCCAGCTATCTAAAAATGTAAAAAATTCAAGTTTTTGCATTATAGTAGGGGCAGGGTCATTGAAAATATTTCAAAAATATCTTGAGAGTTATTTTTGTAACTTTTTTTGGTAAAAATGATGGGAAGAGTTGATCTTACCCATATGCAATATGTGTATATTTGGGAGGTTAAGGTGAGGGGGAGAGCATTTTTAATTTTTTTTCTATGTACTTTAAATATAAAACATTTTTACATTTTTTATTCAAAGAAACTAAAAGACTATTTTATGGTTTTTATCCAAGATTTTTTATCAGTTGTTTTAAATTTTAAACTATGATAAGCTACAACTATTAAGCTTGCTTCTTCGTCTTCTTTTGTTTCTAAAAGTTTCAATGAAGTCTTGACTAGAATTAGTAGCATGTTCTGCACTGTAATGTAGAACAAGAAAACCAGTGACAAATTTTTAAAAAATCTTTAATAATCTGGAAGTGAGAGTGGGAGAGGGAGAGGAGTCAAAAAAGAATTGTGTACATTTTAAAATATTTTTTTGTTAATAAAAATAATGTCAACAAGGAATTGTTGAAAAAAAAAAAATCATTTTGAAGTTTTTCATAATGGAAAAAGAATTGAAATTATATATAACACATTACACATAATATATAACCCATAACACAATTGCTTATTAAGAAAACTCTATTACAGAGGTTATGTTATCTGTTAATTAGGAAACAAACAAAGGTTGCTTATAAAAAAATTTGAGGAGACAATAAAATGTTTCGATACTTGCAATAATGGAGATAATAAGATAGACAGTATCTCCAGCTTTTTAAAATTTAAAAAGTATTATATTGCTCCTATTTTTATTCAAAAATGTATTGAGAAAATATAAGCTCCAATATTATATCATTGCAATAAGGAAAGCTGATTCATGAAATATGTGCTAAAGACACAAAAACACAGCTGGTATTTAAATGAAAGATTTGTGGCTATGTGCCTAGCTGATAAATGTTTATCTGTAAATAATTACATAAATACACAAAAACACAGTTGGTATTTAAATGAAAGATTTGTGGCTATGTGCCTAGCTGATAAATGTTTATCTGTAAATTAATTACATAAATTAGCTCTTGAACTAGCTCAAACAGAAAACCTGCAAGTTATATAACAATTAAAGATTTTTCGAACCTGAAAACTGGTTTTTATTTGATTTGTTAAAAATGACATTACTTTAGATAGAATGGCTGAAAACCAGTTCATCAAACTGGAATTTATTGTGGCTATGTGCTATGTGTATATATCGCTATATATTATATACTTATTTCCAGATTATAAAAGATTTTTTAAAAATTTGTCACTGGTCTTTTAGTTCTACAATACAATGCAGAACGTGCTACTAATTCTAGTCAAGACTTCATTGAAACTTTTAGAAACAAAAGAAGACGAAGAAGCAAACTAAATGGTTGTAGCTTATCATTGTTTAAAATTTAAAACAACTGATAAAAAATCTTGGATAAAAACAATAAAATAGTTTTTCTTTGAATAAAAAATGTATATTATAAAAATATTTTATATTTCAAATATATACAAAAAAAAATTAAACAAGCACCCAACCTCCTAAATATACACATAATTGCAAATGGATAAGATCAACTCCTCCCATCATTTCTACCAAAAAAACAAAACATAATCTAAAAATAGATAGATCAAGCTACAAAAATAACTCTCTTGGTAAAAACTGTCTTTTTAAAATATTTTCAAGTGACACTGCCCCTACTATAAATGCAAAAACTTGAATGCATGTATATATATATATATATATATATATATATATATATATATATATATATATATATATACATTTAAATTTTTGCCTTTATAGTAGGGGCAGGTATATATATGCTATTTTTGAGTCCCATCTAAGATATGCATGTCAAGTGTGGGGACAATCCCTTAGGCAAATCATTTTAAGGTTGTCCCACCTCCAAAATAAAGCTTTAAAAATAATATATTTTCAGTACAATAACTTTAAATCTAATGTGCTATACCTAATTTCCAATATATTAAAATTAAGCGACCTTGTTATATTCCTTAACTGCCAATTTGTCTGGAATTTTCATCACAAAAACCTTCCCCTATCATTCAACAATTTCTTTACTAGTCATTATCCTCTTCGCTCCATCAGTAGCTTAAACTTAGTTATTCCAAAACACCACTCTGCTAAATATGGAAATAAATCCATTAAATATCAATCTATTAGCTCATGGAAAAAACTACCTCCTGATCTAAAATCTCTTAATACAATCTCTGAATTCAAAATCAAGCTTTTTAATTATTTGTTAAAAAATACAATTAAATATTTCTACAAATTAATATTGGAATTCGTTATTATGTATATCAATTCAAGATCCTTCAATTTTTTATTTGATATTTTTAACATTTTGAAACTTTTTCCTATCTGCCATTTTTAAACTTTTTTCATTCTAATATTATTAATATAAGTACCAATATTTTGGCATTCTTTATTTATCTATTTATTTATCTCTTTTCATTCAACCATCCTCTACGTCGTACTAAATGTTTGTCGTCGCTGTCATTATTCACTAAATTTTTGTTGCTGCTGTTATTATCCTTATTTATGAAATTCTCCTTATATTATAATTGTTATCATTTTGTTACTATTATTATTATTGTTATTATTATTGTTGTTATTATTATCATTATTATTATAATTAGTATTATTGTTATCAGTTATTATTACTATTTTCATCATTGACTATAAGGTTATGTTGAATATTCAGGTATTTACTTTATATTAGTACTTGTACTATTGTAAATTTCCTTGAAATGTTATAGCTATTTCGAAATATATTTGATTTGATTTGATATATATATATATATATATATATACATATATATATATATATATATATATATATATATATATATATATATATATATATATATATATATATATATATATTATATATACAATAACGGCTTTTAATATACTTGATAATGAGGGTATCAATATTCCCTCGAAATATCATAAAAATAAATATACATATATAATTATATATATATATATTTGTGTGTGTGTGTATATATATATATATATAAATATATAATTATATATATATATATATATATATATATATATATATATATATATATATATATATATATATATATATATATATATAATTATATAACCCTAGTATATAATTATATATATTAGGGTGGTCCTTAAAACAACCTTTTTTTAAAATGTCTGCTCAACCACTCAAAATGTGTTCTATACAATAAAATAATACTAGAATTAAAAAAATTTTGAAAAAAATATTTTTAGGGGTAGCTCAAGACCCTTAAACATCAGGCGGGTCCCTATAATTATTAAACAATAGTTCTTCAAAAGTATATCATGTTGGGTCTCAAAAGAAGCAAAACTATATAAAAACTTCAAAAATAATTATAATTTTAAAAAACATTAAAAAAAATTATAAAATATTAAAAAAAAATTATAAAATTATTCGTGAAAATGTATATTTGTAGTTTTTATTTTGAAAATGTCATTTTCTAGTTAATCGTTTTTAGTAAAATCTAAAATAACAATTTTTTTATAAAATGATGATTATTTTTGAAATTATTATAAAATTTGGCTACTTTAGCGACCCAACACAATATACTTTTGAAGAACTACTTTTTTGATAATTTTAGGGACCTATCTGATGTTTAAGGGTCTTGAGCTGCCCCTAAAAAAAATTTTTTTTGAAAATTTTCTAATTCTAGTATTATTTTATTATATAGAACACATTTTGAGTGGTTGAGCAGACATATGAAAAAAATGTTGCTTATATATATATATATGTATATATATCTATCTATATATATATATATATATATATATATATATATATATATATATATAAAGTATCGGACAAAACGAGTGCAACCAAATAATGCTAATTTAGTTTCTTTATATAAAAGTGCTGCATTTTTTCAATTTAGAGAAATAACTATGTAACTGTTTAGAGACAAAGTTCTTCAAGTTTTATTCATCACAAAGTTCATTATTTGTACACAAAAATTAATAAATTAATCAAAAGTATTAAAAAATGTTGATTTCCTTCTGGACAAAACAAGTGCAACTCGACAAAATGTTGACCTAGTTGTATTTCGCTATCAATATTTAGTGGCGAATCCTTTGTTGTCGATCACAGCCTTGCATCTTCGAGGCATAGATTCGATCAGGTGATCAATGAAACTTTGTGGAATCGCTGCCCAGGCCTTTTGGATTTGTTCAAACAGTTGATCCTTATTAAGAACACCTTCACAATTAATTCTGCGGTTGACGATCTCCCACAGGTTCTCGATAGGGTTCAGATCCGGAGATTGAGGCGGCCAATCCATCACCGATAGGTGGTTGTCTGGAAACCACTGCTTGACTACTTTTGCAGTGTGTTTCGGATCGTTGTCTTGCTGAAAAACCCATTTTATTGGCATATTCCATTCAGCATGAGGTAACATAACATGTTTCAGGATATTTTTATACATGAAACGGTCCATTATTCCATCGTTTCGATGTATTGGACCTAGACCGTTAGCAGAAAAACACCCCCAGACCATTACATTGCCTCCACCATGACCCCCAGACCATTACATTGCCTCCACCATGCTTCACGGTCTTATGGCAGTAACGTAAATCGAGGCATTTTCCGGCCGGTCGACATACGCAGCAAATGCCATCGCTCCCAATGATGTTGAACTTTGATTTATCACTGAACAGGACAGTTCGCCATTTCTGCACATTCCAGTCAATATGAGATGGAAGATTCTAGATGCTTCTTTTCGATGCTTCTGGAAGCTTCTGGATGCGTCTGGATGCTTCTGAATGTTTCTGGATATTTCTGGATGCTACTGGATGCTTCCAGATGCGTCTTCTGGAAACTTCTGGAAGCTTCTGCATGCTTCTGGAAACTTCTGGATACTTCCTTTAATTATTAAAACACTTCCGTGACGTTGACACGGACCAGACTTAAGAAAATGAAAGAAACCAAAAAAGTTGCACTTGTTTTGTCCACTGCAAAATGGCACTTGTCAACGAAATTCTGCCTGTGTGCTGTCACCTGTCAGCTGATTGCTCATGTCATGGCATGCTATGACTCCAGACTACTGAACTGTTTGCTGTGGTAGTATAGTTCGTTTCGTTTTTAAGACATGTAAAATTAGGAACACTTTTTAGCATTGTTCGATGTTGGTTGCAAATATTTTGTCCAATACTGTATATATATATATATATATATATATATATATATATATATATATATATATATATATATATATATATATATATATATATTATATATATATATATATGTATATATATTAAAACACCCAAAAAAAACAACCAGTTATTGCAAATACTTTTTAAAAAGATGTACAAAATCATATAAAAGTTATTTTATCTTTTGTTTGCTAAGTTATGCTCATCTCTTGATTCTACTAATCAAATCCTGATATAGCTGACAAACAGGTTGATGAACTGTTTGACATTTATATCACTCCAGCTTTATTTTATTTATAGTATTTAAAGTATTTAAATACTATAAATATGTAAATACTATAAGTATTTAAAGTATTTATTTATAGTATTTAAAGTGATTTCTTGCTTAGACTCTTCTACAGCTTGTGGTCCAGACAACATACCTGGCCCAGATAGCATATCATAAGCAAGGTTTTTGAGTCTTTATTCAACAAACACTTAACCTCTCATTTTGAATCTAATAACTTACTATGATTATCAATATGGATATCAGCCTTCTTGTTTTACTGCATTTTTTCTGATTTGTTATCGGTAATAACTCATAGGTTTTATTGTGCATTAGATAGATGTGGAGTGAATAGGGCTATCACTCTTTTAAAGCCTTTGATAGAGTTTAGCATGCTGGTCTTCACCATATTATAGAATCCTTCCTTATTAATCATAGTACAAAAGTTGTCCTCAATGAACAGCACTCTTCTTCATTTCCTGTAACTTCATGGGTTCTTCATAATTCTATTCTAGGCCCTATACTTTTTTTAATTTACATGAATGATCTCCTAGAAATTCTCACACTTAAAGTGGCATTGTTTGCTGATGATACTACCATTTATTTTTGTCTTGATAAGAAGCCAAAACTCTCTAATTACTTGGAGGGGGCATTTGAGCTTAAAAGAATCTCACTTCTGCTATGAGGCTGTCAGTGGCTGGTGAACTTTAACTCAAATAAAACTCTTTTTTTTTTTAGCTAATAGTTATAGCAATAACCTAGATCTTCCAATACTTATGAATGGTAATGTACTTGATGAGTCATCTACTCTTCATCCTCTAGGACTAACTCTTACTTCCAATTTTTCTTGATAATCATTTAAATGGAAACCGAATCAAATATATTTCAAAATGAGCATCAGCTAAGGTTGCATCAATTTATTGTGCTTGCCACTTTCTTACTCCGGATTCTATTCTTTATCTCTATAAATCTCAAATCTGTCCTTGTATAGAATACTGTTGCCATACCTGGAGCAGATCTTTGAATGATGCCTTTTCTCTTTTAAACAAGGTGCAAAAATGCATTCTAAACATATTTTGGACCTGCTTATGCAGCCAACCTTCAACCATTGTCATATTGTTGTAATTTTGCTTCTCTTTCTCTTTTAATTACTGTAATGGGCACTATTCTAAAGAATGAGCGTCTCTTGCCATCTACTAAAATTCATTCTGGTGTTACACATCATTCAACTATATCTCATCCTTTTACCCTAACTGTTCCTAAGTGCTCCAAAAATTCTTATTCGACTAGTTTTTTTCCTGGAGCATCAGTTCTTTGGGATTTGCTCCCTTTACCTTGATTTTCTGATTCATAAAAATTGCAATCTTATAAGTTGTCTTTTAATAGTTATCTTGCTCTAACTTCATATTTTCTCTTCCAGTAACTTTCAACTCTAATAGTGGTTTCTTTCAGCCTTGTTGGAAGTGTAGATGTTAAAAAAAAAAAAAAATCTGTAAAAAATCATTAAAGTATTTTAGATCTGTAAAAAAAGATCTGTAAAAAATCTTTAAAGTATTTTAAAATGAAAACTGGTTAGTTTAAAAAGAAAATTTGAATGCACAGGAAACATTTTACATGAAAGTTTAGGTCCAACCAACAAATAACCACTATGAAACTTAAAATAGTAAAGTAACAACAAATAGATAATAGTAATTAAGTAGTAAATAAATAATAGCAATAACATTTTAATTTTCAATAACCTTTTCAAAAACTATTCACTATGCTACTTTTGACATTAATCTTGTTAATTTTGTAATACTAGAATGTTTTTATTTTTTTTCTGCATGACTTTATAGAGCATAACACACAGTGAAGTAGTTTATACAACAAACTATAATTTTCAAAACAAACAATAAGACACTTGTGTTATGTGAGAACTTAAATGATCCAATCCTTGATTTAATCATTAGAGTTAGATAACTCTATTATAATTTATTGTTTTTAAACCATTAAAAAATTTTATGGCAACTTTTAAATTGAAAGAAGATAACTTGCCAGGTTGAACATTACAAGTTTTTAAATGAGATCTTGAAGTAGTTGGTTTGAATATACAATTTGATGGCTTAGATTTTAAACTTGGTTTTACAGACATAGACAAATATAGAGACTCACAAGATTTTTCTTTGCCATACTCTTTTGTTGGAATATACCCAACAGGTCACCCAGTAAACACATGATGAATTAAAAAAGACTTACAGACATGTAAAAGAAAAAAAATTGAAAAACTGGAATGCTTTACAAAAAAAAAAAGAAATGCTCGTCTAAAGTTTTTGAAGTCATCAGCATAGTAGTTACACCTGTTACAAATTTTGTAGCCTAAATCTTTAAATCTCCAAACAATTTTGGTATTTCTTTTAATACTTTAATAGTATATCTCTTTTAACATTTTTTAAAAATAAAATTAAAATGAATAGTTAAAAATCTTTTTTTTTTAAGCAATTTCTATTTTTTTTGTTTGGAATTTTCAGAATTTTTTTGATAAACAATATCTGGTCTTTTTGTTTGGAACTTTCAGAATTTTTTTGAATAAGCAATTTTCCAATAATTTTTTTGTTTAGAACTTTAAGAACTTTTTTGAATAAGCAATTTCAAACTACTTTTTTTTGTTCGGAATTTTTGGTTTGTTTGTCTTTTAGATCATCATTTTTGTGAATTTTACCAAAATCAAACTAATTTTACAATAATTAATTACAGACTTGTAAAAGATTAAATTATTTTCATTGTTTGATAACTTGTTTAAGTTAGACAATTTGTTAGAAAATTCATTAATGAGATAAAAAGAATCGAGTAATAGAAAATCAAAAAATAGCCGTCCTGCCTTAAAGTTAAATTTGGCTTGCAGATGTTCATGATAAAAAATAAAGTTCATCCAGACATGGTAATTGGAAAATCAAACTAATTTTACAATTCCATATTTCAATGAAATGGTCTGCAACAATTCCATATTTAGTCCGTCTGGTTGGACCGAAACCTAATAGATACTGATTTAAACCAGAACACTGTTAAAGTCAGAACCATAATAAGTCAGAATAATAATTAATTAAAGTCAATAAAAAATACATGTACAATGATCTTAGATAATTGATTGCTACTATTTTAGCTTTGTTAAACCATCAGTATTTATTTAAAGCTGCAAAAAACTGATTCTAAAAAATTAGAATTTTTAATAAATATAAAATATTTGTATATTCATAAATATTGATAAAGTATTGATACCAAATAAAGAAATTTTTATTGCATCTTTTATTGCACCCAGATTTACTTTACCTAAACAATTTTCCAGGTTTTTAAAATATGACCTGAATGATCTTTGGGATGATCTGATAAAAATTTAATGAAAAAAGACATGTAAAAGAAAAAAAATTGAAAAACTTTAATGCTTTACAAAAAAAAAAAAAAAAAAAGAAATGCTTGTCTAAAGTTTTTGAAGTCATTAGCATAGTAGTTATACCCGTTACAAATGTTGTAGCCTAAATCTTTAAATCTCCAAACAATTTTGGTATTTCTTTTAATACTTTAATAGTATATCTCTTTTAACATTTTTTAAAAATAAAATTAAAACGAATAGTTAAAAAAAAATTTTTTTTTTTAAGCAATTTCTATTTTTTTAAGCAATGTCTATTTTTTTAAGCAATTTCTATTTTTTAATTTTTTTATTTTATTTATTTTAATTTATTTTTATTTTATTTATTTTTATTTTAAATTTTTTTATTTTAAATTATTTTAATTTTATTTATTTTAATTTATTTTATTATTTTAATTTTAATCTTTTTTTTTAAGCAATTTCAATTTTTTAAGCAATTTCTATTTTTTTTGTTAGGAATTTTCAGAATTTTTTTGATAAACAATATCTGGTCTTTTTGTTTGGAACTTTCTGAATTTTTTTGATAAATAATATTCGGTCTTTTTGTTCGGAACTTTCTGATTTTTTTGAATAAGATTTTGATTATCATTTTTGTTGAAAAATGAAAAATTGTAACTTTTTAAAAATATTTATAAATTTCATGCACGACTTTGTGTATTAATATTCTTGTTAAAAATTTTATGTAATTTATTAGAAGACAAGATTTTTTTGCTTACTAAAAGCGTTTTTCATGTTTGAAATATTTTTTATATTTTCCTTTGTTTAAAAATTTTTTATTTTTTCCAATGTCGGAAATATTTTTTATATTGCATATTTTTTGTTATGCAAAGGTTAAACCAAATTATGTTTTTATTTTACTTTTTTTATCTTTAAAAAAATTTTAGTTTAAAACTTTTATATTGTTTTTGAGGGCATCTTCACATACCTGTTTAATCAAACAGGCTTTAAAAATACTATTCTAATTTTTTTTTTAATTCTGATTCACTCACAATAAGGCTACAACAACCACTATTAAATTGGGAGTTACTATAAAAAAAGAATAGACTTATAGAACAGGGAAATGGTTGACAGAAGACTTGAAAAGTTGAAAGTTGTATGAGTCAGGAAAGCATGAAGATGGAAGAGAGTTCCAAAAGGTTGAAGTGCAGGGAAAAAACTAGACAAATAAAAGTTTTTAGAGCATGCAGAGACAGATACAGTAAAAGAATGAGACTTTGCTGAATAACAAGTCAAGCAAGAATAAGTTTTAGTAAATGGAACTAGAGATGATAGCTCCTTTGAGCAGCGACTATGATAGTAAGTGTAGAAAAGAGAAAGAGATGCAACTTTACAACAATGGGATAAAGGCTTAAGCTTAGCAGATAGACCAGGTCCAACTACATTTACAATGCGTTTTTGGACCTTGTCCAGAAGAGAAAGAGCATCATTAGAAGAACAAGCCCAAATATGACAGTATTCCATACAGGGACGAATAAGAGATTTTTAGAGGTAGAGAATTGAATCAGGAGAAAGAAAATGGGCACAATTAGCAGAAGCTAATTTAGCAATCAATTGTTTCCATGAAAGATCAGTAGTAAACGATAATCCAAGAAAACATACGGAAGAGGACTCAGTGAGAGGGTTGCCATTCATTAATATAGGAATGTTAACAGTCTTGCAATAGTTGTTTGCAGTAAATAACTGAGTTTTGTTGGAGTTAAAATTCACAAGCTACTGTAATCCTCAATCTGTTACAGAAGTGAGATCAGATGCCAGATCAGCTGCCTGTTCTAAGCAATCAAAAAGAAAAGACTTTTTGTTCAGACAGGAGTATAAAGCTGAGTCTACAGCAAAAAAAGTTACTTTAGATGTAAGGTTGTCGGGAAGATCATTAACGTAGATAAGAAACAGGACTAAGGATAGAATCTTAAGGTACCCCAAAAGTTACTGGAAATAAAGAAGAGTGTTGGCCTTTGAGGATGAATTTAATAAAGCGGTTAGAAAGAAACAATTTAATAATCTCAAAAACTTCCCCAAGTACACTATATGAAACAAACTTATGGAGAAGACCAGCATGCCAAACTTTGCCGAAAGCCTTAAATATGTCAAGAGCAATAGTCCTAACTTCTCCGCCTCAATCTAACGTACAATAAAATCTTTCAGTCACATAGTTAGCAACTCAGCTGTAGAGCAAGAGGATCGAAAACCGTATTGATTGTCTGACAATAAGTTACTTAACTCAAGATTGGATGTGAGAAATTTGTTTATCAAAGACTCAAAGAACTTGCTAATAACAGAAAAAAGACTGATCGGACAATAATTAGAGGGGTCAGAATGTTCACCAGAGTTTTTGAAAATTGGAACAACAGATGCCATTTTCCAGTAGACATAAAAACGAAACTCAGTAAAGTATTTATTCAATAGATTAGAGAGAATTGAAGAGAGTTCTGGAGGACAATTTTGTAAGACTATGACAGGAATGTTGTCTGGACCACAAGCTGTAGAAGAGTTTAATTGAGAAATGACTTTGGCAATGAAAGCTGGAGTGATTTGAATGTTTAACAATGGGTTAACCTGTTTAATTGGAATGGGAGGAAGAGAATGGGCATAAGATTCGAGAGTCGAATTAGAAGAAAAGGTCTCTGCAAATAGTGCTGCCTTATCCTTTGGAAAAGTAATAAGATCAGTCCGATGAGTGAGAGATGGAATGTTAGACCTACCTTTGTTAACAATGCTGTTGAAGATTTTCCAAAAGTCTATAGAGCCTAACTTCTGAGATAAGATACAGGATTTAGTGAACTGAGAATGATGGAGCTTAGCATCTGACAGCACATTTTTACAATGATTTCTTGCAATAATAGCCGTTTGTTCTTAAGAGAGTTGTTCTTTTGAAAGAGATGAAAAAAATGATTACAATTAGATATAGCAGCTGCACAAGAGGGTGAAAACCATGGAGTAGAACAAGGCTTGACTTAGAACCAACAAGAAGGAATAAAACCTTCCATTCCTGCCTGAATCCAGAAGGTTATGTGGGAGGCAAATTTTTCAGCTGAGAGAGAAAAGACATCAGCCCAAAGACCATCACAAAGAAAATCATGAAAAGAATCCCAGTCAGCTTTAGGGTAGTAGTAAGTAGTGCAATGATATGGTGATTTAGCATTATGTTGATTGAAATCGAAATTTGTTTTAAAATTTAAAATTTAAATTATTTTAAATATTGGATTTTGTATGATTTCAATTTGAAACCAAATTTTTTTCAAAATTATTCTAATACCTTTTCAAGTTTTGTCCTGTTGCAGAAGTATTACAATACAGAGCTTAACTATTAATTTTAATTAAAATTATTATAAACTTGTTTTGTCTAAAAATTTAATGTATATAGGCATACTAACAAATATAAATATAAATTATATAAACATACTGACAAAATATAAATTCAAAATATAAAAAATATAAAAAACATAATTCTGTATAACTTTGGTTCAAACACAACTAATTTATTGAAAACTACTTTCTATAATTAAGTGGTAAAAATCACTAATACCAAAACATTTGATTAAAATTTATGACAAGCTACAATTAAATAACTGTGCAATTTAAGAAATAACTGTACAATAAAAAAGTTTTACATGTCACACAATCAAGATGCTTAACATTGGAAATATGCAAAATAAATTAGTGTATTTAGGAAAAAAAAACTTTAACAAACATAATTTATGACAATTAAATGAAAATTAAAAACCTTTTATGAACAGGTAATACTTTTTAGAAAGCAACTAGAACCAATAATAGAGATTGGATAATACTTGAATTCAAATAAATGTACTACAATTTACATTTACAATTTAACATTTATGCAGTATGTTTAAAATATAATTATTAAATCATATTCTCACAAGTAAAATATTATTAGGAGTATACTATTATTTAAGTAAATAATTTATCAACCTGCTTGTTCCCACACTTGTATTACTTCCAACATCATAAACAAAGCAAATAACACCTTCTGTATATCCACGCTTCAGTGCTAGAACTCTTATTGGCACTTGAACAGTTTGCCTAGATAATACAGGAACAAATAATGGACCTGTAATTATGCTCAAGTCAGAAAATGTTTGAAATACCATCTTAAATGGTAAGTTATTTTTTAGCTCCAATACTTTAAGAGTGGGTTCATTAACAATGCATTCTATATTAATAACATCAACAGGATGTGGTTGGCTGCCTAATCCTTTAAGTTTAAAAGTATTCTCAACACCATTACTAATATTGCATAGCTTAAGACACCCATTTATAGTTCCTTCATATATAGGCTTAAAAGATAATGGATAATAGCTTGTTGTTTTTGATGGCACAACTAAACATTCTGGTCCAAAAAAACCTTCACCAGTAATTTCTGAACGCATATTCCAGTCAAAATCACTATGGTTAACCTAAAAATACAATCTTTTGTTAAACAATGAATTGTAATAATATATATATATTTTAATTCACCTCTCCAAGACCGAGAATGCCACTACAGACAAGGCTACTTAAAGGTGGTTTTAACCCTCGCTCAACTCTATAACTCCGAAACACGAACCTTGATAAACAAGGCCACTGCGCGGAGAAACAAGTTGAGCGCGGTACTACCAGGGAGGTGGTGAGCGCTCTACCACTACACCACTGCTATATAACTATATATAAAAATACAATATGAATATATGACTAATTTCAAACTAACTAATTCTAAAACTAAATTACAGTCAAATTAAAAATGCAATTTATATAGTACCATAATTAGCATGCTACCCATTATACTTACCCATACATGTTGCATATATAAAACTTGTATGCCATACATATTGAATGTATAAAACCTATATACTAACACAATGTACTACTGTAAAACTACAAAATTTTAACTTACAAAAGGTATGTTTTGAATAACACATTCATGAGTTGGTGTAATAAATTCCAATTCAACAAAAGAATTCTTGGCTTTAACAGTACACTCAACTTCATATACTCGTATATCACTCTCAGAAAAAAAAATTACTTTGCAATGGTATTGCCCAGGTATAGAAGGTTTTAAGGTTATTGGAACCTTTATAGAGCTTAAACCTGTATAAAAATTTAAATTACAAACTATAAGAAACTTTAAAACTATTTGTATATAAAAAAAATATAAATGTATATCTAAAAAAAAAACCTTGCATACTTTTTTTCTCGTCAATAAAAAGAAACAAATATTTTTTGCTTTTCAGATATATTAAAAAATTAAGTTTAAAAGGAAAATTGATCATAAATTTTTAAAAGGACAAATAAAATGTTTCAAAAAGAAAACATTATTTAAAAAAGAATTGAAAAAAGGAGTAAAAAAATTAGTCAGTAAAGAGCTGGCATAGCTTAAAGTTAATTAGGACATAAATTTTTTAATTAAGATGTATAAATAGTTTAATTAGGCCACATAAATATTTTTTCAATCACGATGAAGAAAAATTAAAATTAAATAAAAAACTTGTCTTTTATATTCAAAAAGCAGAGTGTTAACTGCTGACATTATCATTATTAATTTATTTCAGATTACATAGATCCAACAATTATGTATTGTTGGATCTATCTAATCTGAAATACAACAAATGACCAAATTATCTAAAACATTTAAAAGCAGCATAAGCAGCTTTTAACTAAAATGTTATCATACATGAAGGCTAAAGATCTAAACCTTTGTTAGTAAACAAAGTTCAAAAAACATAATTGTAACGCTACCCAGATGCTTATAACCAAAAAACTTTTTTATGCATTTTATATAAGCTTTGAGTCTCTTAAACACAGAGATATTTTTGCCACAGAGCCATGGCATAACTAAAACTTTGTTCAAATAAATTAATTGACTTTTGTCCTCTTAATGTGTTGATTTTTTATTTTACTATTAAATTACTTGCTATTATATTAAAAGAGAAAAGTATGCACTGATAATCCTACATACATTACAAACATATTAACTATCTCCTGTATGGCCATTGTGTTGTTATATTGTTAACCACTCTATGCATGTTTATGTCTTACTCTATGCATGTATATATGTCCTGTGTATATGTCACTGTATATACATATAATGATATATATATATATATATATATATATATATATATATATATATATATATATATATATATATATATATATATATATATATATATATATATATATATATATATATACAGGGACATACAGAGACTATCAAAGTAATAATGTAATGATAAATAAACAATAGCTAAAATATCATTTTCAAAAAACAATATAGAAATATTGATATAGAAATTTTCATGCTTCTCATATTATCTATATATAATAATTTTTTAATTTACATATACACACCCTTAGTCTTAGGATCAAAGGTAATATAACCAAATTAAAAATATTGCTGCAATATAACCCACTCTATCTGCAATATAACCACTCACAAGACAAATGCTTTAGTTACAAAATTGTATAAACAGAAATATCAGGTTTCCATTTTCTTGTCTGAAGAATTCCATATCTTTTGAAGCAATTTATTCATCAAGCCAGATTTTGATGCTTGTATTGAGAGTGAATTGATTTCTATAGCCCTTTTATACAACTGAAACATCACTAGCTTTTACACAATTCATGAATTGTTTTATTTAGCTTTTTTACACAATTACTTCAAATGCAAACATCATTAAATTTTATTAATGATGTTTGCATTAGAAGTAATTGCATAAAAGGGCTACTTGCATCAAAAAGAGTGGTTTAACAGAGCTATTTCTGGTTAATATGTGTGACAAGTGGGAAAAGAACATCTCTGTCTTGTCCTTAGAATATTTTTTAACAACATTTGCTAATTGAGACTTAATATCTACATATTGGCAATTTAACATGTTGTGTCTATTCACCTTTATTTTTCCCTATAGCTTGCCTTAAGCACATTATCTGTTATCAATAATCACCTGTATTCACCATAAAACATCAGCCTATGAATTTATTGCTCAACCCCCTCCCCCCTCATTATAAAGGAACAAATACAAACTAAAATCTTTTTTTAAACAGAAAAAGATTTTAGTAAGTTTTATATTTTTAATAAAAACAGGTTTTTTTCTTTAACTTAAATAACTGTTATTATTTTTTGAAAAAATACTTGTTAAGTACCTAAACTAAAAAAAAATTATAAACTACCTGAAGTATTATTTGAATCAGTGGATATTACAACTTTATCAGGTGCGCTAAAGAATGGAGAAGAGACTTCCACTTTAAATTCTTTTTGAAGATTATTTATATTAAGTATATCTAAAGGTTGGATATAATTTTCCCTGTTAATCTGTAATAAAGAAACCTTAGACAATATTGTTTGATATGAAGTCATTCCAGTCACATCTCTCCTTCTAAGTTCTTCATCTGTCATTCTTTGACGTGCAGCAACAACTTAAAAGAATTAAAAAAGCAACAATGAATTTTCTTATTTATTATTTTTACTAATTATTTTATTATTTCTTTCACTTCTTTTGTAAGTAACATATCAACTTTAAATTAAAATAGTAATAAACATAATTCTAACTATAGTAATGTCAAAATAAAAAATAATACCCAGCGCTCTCTCCTTTCCTGAATTCAAATAATCAAAATTTATCTCTGCAACACATTCTTCACCAGCATCACAATGCAAGTAAATTATGTGGTTATCTTCTTTTAATGTCCCAGAACTCTGTTGCATGGCTTTAGCACTTGTCATTCGAAAAGGCCCATTAATAAATGGATCGCCTAAAGGCAGAGGCAATGTAGATTCTGCTTCAATTAAATATAAAAAATCTCCAACTTTTTCATTTGAAAACAATAAAGAGCAGTGCCTTGTTCCTATTTCAAAAGGAAGAAACTCTAACTCAATACTGGAATCCAAACCAGTTTTTATATAAATTGATTTTGATGCACACCAAAATGCACTTTGAAGAAGTTTTTCTAAAAAAAGGAAGACTCATGAAAAGATAAATACACAAAAAAGATAAAATATATACATTTACTAACAGATGAAACAAAACTCAAGATTTCAACTCGCATTTGCCAACATCAAAAACATACTTTTGAGGGAAAATGGAAAAATTTGACCGTAGCGGGGCATTCCAGAAATTGTCATGGTGCCTTTGGCTGGAATAAAAACAACACGGTTAAAGTAGAGGTAGGCTATTTTAAGAGAAAAGTGAGAGAGTCCTTGGAAATACAGTTTCACCAGTGTTCTCCAAATGAAGGTGGTTTGAATGAAGACGACCGTAATTACATCACATCTTCGTTTTGGAAACCTTATTTTTCTTATTTAAGACGCAAGAACACATTACATTGAAGTTTTATTATTTGTTTGTTTTTTAACGGGTTTTTTTTTTTTTAAATATTACTTGAATAACGAGGGTATATATAACCCCTAGAAATATTGTAATTCAATATAAAGAAATTTATAAGGATAAGTTTACATACTATTCCAGATGTTTCAACTTAATTAAATATACATTTACTAGTATTCTATATATATTTCAAGCAGTTGTTGTGCTAAATTGAAGTAGTCAATTTGTTTAATTCAAGTAGTCAAGTTATTTAAGTCAATTTGTTAAATAATATGTAATGATTAGTTTATTTTGGGAAAGTAAAATCATTTTAATAACTTTTTTTTTAACTGATGGTAACATTTAAAAATAAGTGACATTTTAATACTATCATTGATACAATTATTTTGATTGAGCTGATAAATAATAAATCAAACAACATCAACAAACAAAAATAATTACTTTATTATAAAACAAAAATAGTTATACAAAAACAATTACTCAAATCTTACTTTTTGATTCCAAATTTATTGGTTTACTCTCAAAGTATTGGTTTTTAATCCTGTAAGAAATTAACTATTATAATAACATTCAAAGCATTATTTTATTGTTTTATTGTTTTATTATGTTTTATTATTAAAAACAATAATTAATCTAAACTATTACCCCTGATTTAATTTAGGTTTCTTATAACTATTTGTTAAAACCTTTTTTTGTCTGCATGCTATTTTTGAGTCTAGTTCTACTGGCCCAGTTTCAACTAAAAATACTTTGAAAATCCCATTACATGGAAAAGGACATTCCACTTTAACAGCTATTTTTAGAAGTTCATAACATGGCGAAACATATTTGAAATGATTCTATAAAACAAAACAAAAAAATAAATATTGTTTTATATATTAAAAAAATCAATACAGTTTATATATAACTATAAATAATCAATAATGATTTAGTAAACTTTATTGTATATTATGTAAGTTTAACACATAAAATTCAAATATATATTGTAACTCGCTAAATAAATCCGCAACGTTTGATAAACCCTTACTAAAACATAGGTTAAAAAGTCCTAAGCCTTGCCATTAGATAGTCCTTCTAATAAAATGTTCATAAAGACATAAATAAACATTTTATAACAACCAATCTTCATTTTAGAAGTTACATTAATTTAAATGACAACTCTTTTGCTTCAAAAACAACAGATTCAAAGCACTTTATGTTTTAATTTATCATTATTTTTTATTTACAAAAAAATGCTTTTCAAGCTGAGCCATGGATTTAAAAGTTTATTTCAAACTCTACTCCATCATCAACAGTTGCCCAATGTTGGCTTGCTAATTTTAAATGTAACTGAAATGACATTAGTGATGCTATATGCTCGAAAGGTCCATGAAGCTGTCATCCAAAAATCTTATAGAGAAACATGATCTGAGAGATCAACAACAATCCGAGTGGCAAGCAGACACTGAAAGCAGTCAAAAGCAAATAAAAGCACAGCAATCAGTTAGCGAGGTCCTTTAATAAAAAAAACATTTGTTTTTTCTACACTATATTTGAATTAGAAAAAGAATCGAAAGCGACGTCTATTTTTATATAGGTTTTTAGTTATTTTACTAAAAGTTTTATTAAATCGCTCTGATTAAAACAAACTAAAAACTGCACCTTTTTTTAATTTTTAATCCTTCTAAAACTGTAGAACATTAGAAAATGAGGAATTTTTAAACTTTATAAAGCTGTATGTTTGACTAATCAGCATTAGATTTTTAATCAAGAAATCAAAACTACAAAGGGTCAACAAATTTAACAATCAACAAAACTAAGCATAATTCGAAATATAGAGAAGAATCATAGCAATTTAAAAACCATTTTCCCAATCTTTTTGCTTAACTAATCGAAGTTTACATTTTATCTTATTAATATCATCCTAGGATTATCTGTAAGTACTTTATTTTTTATTTGACTTAAGATTCAATGTAATTTTTGAATAAGTAATATCTAAAAGTTTTTCTCTAAAATATAAGATTACGATTGAAACTACTTATGAATGAAATGATGCTATTGGGACAGACAAATGGACAAGAAAGGACTTTTGTATCACTTACAGATGAATTTGGAAAGTACGAATTTGATAGCAATCTCCATGCTCAGTATAACAAAAATATGACTAACCCATGCCTCTTATACACAATATTGACTGAAAAAATTACCAACACAATCTTTACGAACACCATGTAGGTAAAATTATTGATCTCCTTTTCACTGATAAAAATCAAAAGAACTTTCTTTAAAAAAAAAATACTGTTATAAGGTATGGCTATAATGATAGTGGTTTTAATAGACCCAACAAAAAGTTACCAAAGTTTGTGCCAAAGTTTTAAGACCTTTACATGAAATAACACTTCATTCTCTAATTAAATATTTAGAATGTATTACAACTCTGACAATGTTTAAAAAATATTTTTATACTTTTTAGATAATCTTAAATTGTTTTTACACTTTTAAGAACAGGTTTTTTTCAAACTCAATTTGTACAGGTTAGAAAAAAATTGAATAGACCACAACCTAAGACTGCAGAAAGCCTCTGCAGTCTTGAGGAGGTGAACACAGTAAAAAAATAAAGCTCCTAATTAAAGGCTTTTGAAGCCTCTATAGTTTAAAGGGTTAATTAAATCTTTTTTTATTTTCTTTTGCAACTCACTCTAAACTTTTTAACCCTAAAACACAAGCCTAAAAAAACAAGACCACTGCCCTGAGAAACAAGTTAAGCGCAATACCATCAGAGACATGGTGGGGATTGTCAAATCTTGGTGAAAATTGTGGTGGAGGTTGTTGAATACAGTTCAATAATGTTGTAACATATTTTTATTCTGAAAGATAATAACAACTTTTTTGTAACATAATAATACTTTAGATACTATTTGTGGCATTTCATTTGCTTGAATTTTTATCTTAGGATTAAAATGCACCCAGTAACCTTCTTGTTAAGAGACAAAAAATCATGTCACAAGTCGATAAAAATGAAATCAAAAATGCATAAACTGGGATTTGAATTGATTCCACACCTACTGCATAGCCCAGGTCCAATCACCAGCAATTACAACCTCTTATTCAATTCCAAAAAGATGAGCTGTGGCAAACATTTTAGCTCGGACTAGAGCATTATCTAAAAGTTTCATTTAAAGATATTTGCGAAAAAACTTTGTTTAAAGAGATCTCTAAGTATCAAGACAAGTTATGTTCATATCTTAAATAAAACTTAAAAAAATAAGTTTGGAGTTATTTAAACTTACCAAAACAAACTATTTATTAAGATTTTAACAAAAATCTTTGTATTTTTAATGTCATATTGTTTTTTGCAAAAGAAACGGATTGTTGATTTTTTTTTTTAAAGAAAATGTGGTCGGATTTTTTATCTTCGAAATTTCGTAAAAGTTTATGCTTTGGGTTTTTCTATTTTAATTTGTTAAAACCTATTTTTTTGCTTTTTACTTCCATTTTAAATTGCTAAAAGGAAAAAAAAAATGTAACCTTTTAAAAAGTGAAACTGAATTTTTTGATAATAATATTGTTAACATTATTTTTATCCATACTATATATACTTATTTTTATCCTGTCAATATTTTCTAATAAAAATTTAAAAATTCATTAAATATACATTATTAATACTATTGTTTATTGAAATTAATTCTTTTTAGTTAAATTAATACAATTGATGAGTATAGCAATAAACATATTATGTTAATATTATGCAGAAAAATGCCATAAAAAAACCCTGATTTTTATAAACTTTTATATTGCACTTTTTTTTGTAAAAAATAAGATATTAACCTTATATATATAAAAACTTATATATATTAAAATAAGATATTAACCTTATATATATAAAAATTTGTAAAATGTAGAATACCTATATAAAAATCATATAATCATTAAGTAATGTTTCAAATGTCTTAAATTTGTTTTATTATAAAAACAAAACTAATGTAAGTACTATACAAATATAAGTAAGATAAAACGTTGTCCAGACTTTTGTTTAAAACAAGTTACTCTAATAAAATCTAAAAACCTAATTTAATATTTTATTTTAAGAATTTTGTGAAAAATAAAACAAATAAATTTCATTTGCTGTGTGTCAGTCAAAACAAAAAAATGTATTTATATTTTTATAAAAGTTTTTAAGAAAAACAGAGCAACTTTATAAAAGTTTTTATACATTTTTCATTTTAATTTAAAATTTCTTCATAGTGTTCTATTATAACAACCAAAGACAAATTAAAAAGGAAAAACACAAAATCATGTGTAAATTAAATCATTAAAAAAAACATCTACAGAAATATTGATAAATTAAACCAGATATTTTTGTAACAAAAAAAAAAAAAATAATAATAACAAAAAAATAACCAAAAAACAAAACAGTTAATATCTTGATAAACAATATGTATTGGTAAATTAAATTAACTCAAAACTTATTTTCTAACAATTATTTATGAAATAAACACAACAAACCTCCAAATATTTGACCTATTTGGAAAAATTACTCTCCAATCTCTAATGATTTCTCATAACAAATTATTTAAATTTCCTAAATTTTTTATAGTAACAAGGTATTTTTAAGACTTACAGACACAGACAAAGAGTTGACTGTTCCTTTTAGACAAAATGCAAGTGTTGAGCCAAATACAGTTTCTCCTCTTATACCAACTAATAAAAGTGTACATTGACAAGTGTGTACAAATCTACTTACATATTCCACCGGTAACTCAATAAAGCCTTTGGGTGGCACCTGAAAAAAAAATTTATTTAATCATTTTAGATAAAGTTATAAATATCATGAATGATAAATATAAACAAAGATTATTAAAACATAAAAGCCTAAACAAACCTTTAAAAAATGCTGGCTTTAAATATGAATCATAGCCAATAATAAATCATCACCTGAATTTTCAATCCATTTGGCATCTGAAACTGCGATGAATAATCACCAAAAAGAAGAGCTTGGTAAAATAATGGTTTACCACTTGGATTTGTAATCTTGATCTTTACATAATATAGCACAATTGTATTAATACATTAGATTAAAAAAAAAAAATTAACATATAAGGATACAATTACAATTATTAAATTCAGTTATATAGAACAGAATTGAAATGACAACTCATCATTAGCTAGCAAACTAGCTTCTATAGCAGAAAAATACAGCCACAGAAAATGATGCACCGTTTAACTTATTTAAAATTATTTTATAAAATTATATTTTGTAAGCTACCTCAATAAAATATTGAAAACTTATTACAACTAAATTCCTTATAAAATGTCAATAGATATTTTGCTTAAAATTAATGAAAATGTGCAATAATTTATGAGACCAACAGATAATCTGTGTATAGACATTTAGCTGTGAGTGAAAAATGCTTACTTGTAATTGCTTATACTTTCTTTTAAATATCCTTTAAACATTCAAATATTTTAAAACAAGGCATACCCACAGATTTCATTTATGTCATAAATATTAACTTGGGCATGCAAACTGTAATGCAGAAAGATAGATTTGATATTTATCAACATGTTTTTTTAAAACCCTTATCTCCTTTATTATAAATATTAGTTGTGTTTGTTTCGCTTTGCCATCTCAAATCAAATGCAGAAATAACTACCCTAAGTATAGAATCTCTTATAATTAATCTCCCTAAGTATAGAACTTAACTTATAGTAGCACACCATATGTATAAAAATTTTCAAAAAATTGTTGTTAAAAGATTACTACATCTGTCCAACAATCTGTAAAGTAGTCCAAGATCATATGTACACTTTCCAGATGTAACTTACATCTGGAAAAAGCCATATATGTAACTACCTCTGGTTAAAATAATACATTATTATTTAATAATTTTTTCCTGTTGTAATAACATCTGAAAAAAATCCTATAGTTGTTTTCAACATAATTGAAAAGATGTAACTACATCTGTAAAAATTCAAATATGTACAGATTTTTGTTATACTTAGATAATTGAAAAGATGTAACTACATATGTAGTATACTTCTTTCATTTTTACACAGATGTTAATAGACATCAATAAACTTTCAGTTGTTGTTGGACAGATATTATTATACCTCAGTATATTTACAGATGTTGTTGGACAGATGATATTAGACATAGCAAAAACTGATGTTGTTACCCTGACCCCATTTGTTGAATAAACCAGTGTTAAACAAGTAACTAACTATTGCACACTGTTCAGTTTTAATTTATTTTTTATCTTTTGTGTGTGTGTGTGTATACATAATTAATAAAAAAGATTAAATTATATTCAGACCTGTTTACTTATACAAATGGAACCAAATTGCAAATATAGATTTGTATAGCAAAAAAATGGGATAAAAACCTTGGAATCAAATCTGTTTCATTATAAAATAGGATCTGGTTCCTAAATTTGTATCACCTTAAAAAATTATTAGATTCAAGCCCTAATACTTAAATAGCGATTTAACAAGTTTTTATTTACTTTTATTTACAAAGATATTTATTTTATGTCTTAGTTTTTTATCATAAAGAAATCAATCTAACACTTTTTAAAAAACCAACATCAACATTTAGTTAAGAAGGCTAATGATATATTATTACTTATATTATTGATAGTCTGTTATTACTTTTTTTATAGTCTGTTATCACTTTTTTACAGTCTGTTAGGTTCTACAAAATCACAACTTAACTATTAATTATAATCAATAGTTGAGTTGTAATAACATTAAAAATAACAATAAAAAGTTATTGTTGTTTAAGGTTTGCATATTTTCTAATGATTATGTAGATTTAGTTAAAAAACTAACATATCATTCAGCTTTATTTTATTATTTATTAAAAGGATATTTATAAATTGCTATTTGTTATATTATTTACATTAACTATTACTTATATTGTATATTATTTACATTATTTATTAAAAGGACATTTATTAAACTATTCTTTCCTTACTTAATGACTAATCAGAACTCATATAATTGTTTCATTTTTTAGATAAAAGAAAAGTTTACAAAAAATCATTTAAACTTATTATTAAAGATTATTCAACTATTTTGATTTTACTTAGTGATTAATCACACCTAATAAAAAAATTTTTTTTTCCTAATAATTATAAATGTGACCGAATATAGGCATGATATAGCAACTGCTTAACTAAATGGAAAAATAACAAACTTTTAATACATTACAAATATCTAAATTATTCCGTTAAAGCTGAAATATTTAAAGCAAAAAAAGCACATGAAAAAAATATCAAAATCCCAGACCAAACCTAAAATTTGTTTACAAATACATTATTAAACAGCTAAAAATTAAAAATAGCATTCATTCTCTAAGGGGCTGTTTATATAAGGCAGGCTAGCTTGGTTAGCCAGGCTTGCTCACTTAAACAAGACTTTCAGTTTTCTTACTTTTTACTTAGTAAATAATTTTGTTGAAATGATATTATCAGGGATGCAAAGTCAGAATCTGGAGTCCAGGAGTCCCTGTTTTTAACATGAGTCTGTAGTCTCGCTTGTTATAAAAAAATGTTTGACCCAGTGGTTTGAATTCTGGCTCAGAATGAAGAACTCAGAGATTTGATACCTGCATCGATTCCAAAGTAAAAGAACGTATTTTTCTAATGCAGTTTCCTAATTACATTGTTTAAACTAACAGATATGGATTTACGGGTAAAATTGTTTTAGTAGTCTTTTTAAACACAGCTATAAAGTATCATTTTACAAGTATAGCAATTAAAGTTTATTATGTGTCTGAGCACATTAACATTTTTTAAATAAATATTTTTTGAGTCACTACAATTTATCATATTAAATTACATAAAAATGCATTATGACATTTTGCAAGCGCTCTACCACTACACCACTACTGCATATGGACTTGCTGTTAAGAAGTTTATTATATAAATTATATTAGTAGAAATACCTTCAACTTAAAAGAAATAGTTATTAATTGAGCAACAAAAATAAAATCAAAAACTTTTTACAGCATTTTTGAAACTTTATACAGTCTACTCCTGTATTTCAGGGACTATTTTATCCCTAAAAACTCTGGTTATTTGACTCAAAAAGTTTTGAAAAAATCCGGAGTCCAAGGAATCCCTATTTTTTGACCCCGGAGTCCCGGAGTCCTTAAATATTGATAGGACTTCACATCCCTGGTTATTATAATGCTTCAGTTAATTTGATAAGAAAACTTTTTTTATTAGTAAATAATTTTGTTGAAATGTTGCTATAACCCTTCAGTAACAATTTGATAATTTAACTATTTTTTAAACTTTTTATTTTAACAAAAATTAACCCCATAACTCATTGGAAATTCTTTAACTACTTTTATAAATAAAACTATGCTAAAATTGAACTTTATCAAAGATAATCTTATTAAAATCTATATTCAAGATTAAATAAAAAATTACAAACTCTACATGTTTTGTTGCCAAACTATGTAGCGATGTCTCAAACTCAATTGTTGACTTGGGAAGATACAATGGTAAATTTTGAATCAAGTAAACACATAACATAAGCATGCTTATTGGAGATGATTTAATAAAATCTGCAGCCTATGTACAAAAGATACATTAAGATACATAAAATACCAAGTATGAGGTCAGAAGATTATAATATAGCCTGTATTCTTTTATATAGATGATGCTGTATATAACTTTTATAGAAACTACTTATTTTAATATAATTTTATTTATAACAAAAAGTTAAAATAAAACATACAACAATATCATAGTCTATAGCCAAAATATGCAGCATTTCAATAATTTTCAAACAATTGTGATGAAGTTGTTCTGTTGTAGATGGTTGAACGTACATTTTGTAAATATGTGTTTTTACCTAAAAGAAATTAGATATTAAAAACTATTTTTCTTTATTTTAAGAACTTAGGGTGTGGGCATAAAAATATCTAATATGGCAAAAATACTTTTTTTTTTTCATTTCATTTTTTTTCAATATTTTCTAAAAAACATTAGTCAAACATAAGAAAAAGTATGCACAGATACAAACCTAAACCCACAACAATGAATATATATATATATAAAAAAAACAGTCTTATATTAAAAATATGAATAAAAAAATTTATCATTTTATCAAATTATTATTTATCTTTTTCTCAATACTTGATAAACAAAAAAATTTATTTGTCAGTTGTTTGTGCTAGTTGTAAAAGAAATATTCATAGAAATAAATAAGGAGACTAATAAATAAGTGAAGAGCTAAACCACTATGGACCAGAGTAGTTTTATGTTGTTTTGATTGAATGAAACCAATATAGGGTTTGCTATAGTTTTCACTTTACTATTTTTATAATTGGTTACTGTAAAAATTTTATGCTCATCAAAAATCTTATAAAAACAAAGGTCTGTAAACCAACCAAAAGTACTCTAATTGCAATTTTAAAGTCAATAAAAGTATACTAAATAACTTGTACTGCTTTTTTTTTCAAATTCTTATGTAAAACTAATGTAATTTAGAGTAAAGTAAACTAACAATACAAAAACAAAATGCTGAGCTGCAAAACAGTTTAATATCAGAAAGACTATTCCTTTTTAACAAAAATAAAATTCAGGCAGCTTCAAAATAAAAAAGGCAATAATTCAATAGCAATATTATTGTTACTATTAAAGCTATCAAAAATTCTGAAAATGCCTGCCCAGGTACCAATCAAATGAACGAGCAAGTACTTACTTTCATAAAATTTTTTCTTATAAACAGACAATAAAAACCTTTAACTTGATGATGTCACTTATTTAAAAATGTTCTTTTTCTAAATTTTATTTTACTTCGAGTGTCCAGGTTAAGCAAGTCCCAATTACAGTTTAAAAATACTAGTGTGTCCACTATTTTGTGTGCCAAAGAGGCACACTGTTAATTAACTACATTCCCAGCGGTCAAGAAAGTCTATTCTGATAGTACTGAAGTTGCTTTCTGAACTTTCTGAACATATTGAATGTTTTCAGAAACTCTGATGATGATAAAGAAATCGTAACTATTAAAATTTTTAACAACAAAATCTTCTTTCACATATCAAATGAATATTGTTAAAATGTTATAATACAATTAATGGTTTTGAAGTTTAAAAATGAATGAGATGAATTTTGAACTTATAAAATGATGGTTATCTGTCATTTTATAAGTGTATGTGTGTTTATGTGTGTGTATGTATGTATGTATGTATGTATGTATGTATGTATGTATGTATGTATGTATGTATGTATGTATGTATGTATGTATGTATGTATGTATGTATGTATGTATGTAAGAATATTGATTCAGCTGCTTTTCTTTATCTGCAGTAGCAAACCTGATCTTAACAATGCTAATTCTAGGAAGTTTGGAAGCAGATCTATGATCTTTAAATGGTAGCGGTGTAGTGGTAGAAAAGTTCTAAGTTCTATGCCAACCACGTCCCTGGTTTTACCATGATCAACTTGTTTCTTTGCATAGTATTGTTTGTCAAGATTCATATTTTGGAGTTCAAAAGTGCTGAATATGTTAAGGTTGCATTTGAAACCATAAATATTAAAAATAATACAAAAAGTATAATGATCAAGTTAAGGTTTTTTTTTATTGATTTATTATTGCATTTATCTCTACACACTGAAGGGGGAGAGGAAAAGGGTAGTTGAGGAAGCTAATTATAATTTTTTTGTTTTGTTTTGTTTTGTTTTCTTTTTGTTTTTGTTTTTTTAATTGTTGTTACAATTCAAAATAAATAATAAACAAGTTGAGCATATGTAATTTCATTAAGTAATTTTATTGCAGAAAACTCTAGACTACTTAATGATATGTGGTTTACAATGAATAGTTTTTAGTTACTTATTATTTTTAATATTTTTAGGGGGTTTTTAATGTCAAAATTTGTGGATTATTGTAATAAATATATTTGCGTGGAAAAGTGTAAAGACAAGGAGTTTTTATCTAGGGAAGAGACTTTAACTTGAAAAGAAAAGATTTTAATTTCTTGTTTTTTAGATGAAGTAAGAAAACTACAACAATGGTACTGTTTATGCATTATCTTTATGAGTTTTTATTCAACAAAATCATAAAACGTCGAAAAAAAAAAAAAAAATCAAACAAATTATATAAAAAAAAATAATCAAATAAATTTTTAATTTACATAATTAACTCTGTAAATCTTAAAAAAGATAAAATATTATTATCTTTTTTAAGATTTAAAAAAGATAAAATGTTATTATCTTTTTATGGATTTAAAGGCTTAAGTAAACCTTTAAACCTTTAAATGCTAAAAACATTTTATTAAATTATATATTTTTACAAAAATAAACATTTTGTTGTTACATGTGAAAATTAAAAAATTTATTACTAAAAATGGAGCATATGCTGC
The DNA here is from genome assembly GCF_038396675.1 of Hydra vulgaris. Taxonomy (NCBI): domain Eukaryota; kingdom Metazoa; phylum Cnidaria; class Hydrozoa; order Anthoathecata; family Hydridae; genus Hydra; species Hydra vulgaris. The sequence goes on from NC_088922.1 coordinate 39,036,314, forward strand.
GATAACAGAAGCCAGAACTAAACCATCAACTAAATCATTTTCAAAATTCACAATCCATCTTGATGGTGGGGCAACTAATTCAAAAAAAAAAGAAGGAAAAATTTTTACAATCACTTGTAAACACTCTATATATATATATATATATATATATATATATATATATATATATATATATATATATATATATATATATATATATATATATATATATATATATGTATATATTATATATATAACTTGTTCTAAAATATTTATTTCATAAATAAACAGTGTACTTACACCTTAGAAACCACAACAAACAAATAAGTATTCAATTTCTTCAGAAAATTTAAAAAAATCAGATTCTAGCTTAACAGATCAAGCAACTTAAAAAAAAGGATTACTCTTATTAAATATAGTTCTTAAAATTTAATGTTGAAGGATAATTTCTTACATATCATATGTTATAATACAGTATTCTCTACAAAGAAGTTAAAAGGAATGCTTGCTGTTGTAATCAATCAAACAGTTAAAAAGATTCTTAGGGTAGTCTGGATAATTACTAGGTTTTGTGAACCGTTGCCAGTGATGGTTGAAGTTATGATGGAGTGATTCTGTTGCTTGCTCTGAATAGATGCCCAGTGAGTGGTTGTGGCACTTAATAAACTGTGTCACATGAAAAAAGACAGCATACCCTTTGGGAGTGACACTCATGTTTGGAAGCTTGAGGTAGGAATCCTTAAACTTTTTAATGAAGATGCAATAGTTGTCTTGAAGAACATTTCCAAAGGAAGCAAGAACAATTGCATCAAACTTTTTGAATGTGTCAATGAATGGAAATGCTAAAAAGCAAGCATGCTTTTCCGCAAGTTATTGAAGCAAGTCATCCTTTCGTAAAAACATTTTGCATTCATTAACTGCAAATTGCCCCCGGTGAAAAGGTTATTGTTGAATGTTCATCATGTTTAACCACTCTGACGCATTTTTCCACTACAGGTACAGACTCTTGAAGAGGTGGTTAACAACACCAAGAAGTAAATGAAGTTCCGTGGGTGAAATGAAGTCCAAAATGAGTATTCCTACAGGTAACTTAATAAATTAAATTTTTCTGAACATTTTTTTTAACTTAAGTTAACTAGACTTTTAGAATATTGTAGTCATGCAAAAAATTCTGAATGTCCCTGGCTTTTTTTGTTTCTGCACCTGCTGCTTGAAAGCCCCCTCCTCCATCAATTCCCACCATGATAAGTTCATTTGACTGAGGTCCTCTTATCTGAACTTAAGTGTTTCTTAGAGCTTTAACATATTTGCAGTACACCAATAGACATTTAGATTCTTGGCTAAAACTTTTGAATGTGTCTGTAACTTCTGAGGTGACAAACAAGTCAGAAAGATACTTTCAAAGAGACTCAAATTTTTTCCTGAAGTTTTTTTTACCTATTAGCTGGGAGCTACTTTGTTAAGTGTTGAAGCAAGCTTGTTCATCCCACTGTTTGAAAACCTAGTCTGTTTCTGAACTTGTAAAAGTTGTTTAGCAGTCAAGGTGTAGCTGCTGGAAAAAGTCTCTGTCTTGATGTTGTTATAAAAGAGTTACTTAAACAAAAGCATATTAAGCATATATGACAAAAAAATAATAATTTTTACCTGGAGTAACAGAAAGATGCACAGTACCATGGAGTGAATGAACCTTGTTAGCTATCACAGAAGCAGCTACTCTTTCTGTTGTTTTTGTGTCTTGCTGCAACTTCAAGCAAGCTCTGTCGAAGCATTTCTTTTGCACAACTTTGTGGGATCCCTCTTCCAATCAGTGAAAAGCATGCTGAACAACGTTTCTCAACAACTGGCTGTTCTTTTGGCTGACTAGTTGTGTTTGTTGTTCCGATTGGTTGAGGGCTTCCAAACTTGGCTTTTCCCACATAACAAATTATACAATCACATGGTGATTATCTTGTTGCAGGACAAATCTTTATGTTTTGGTAGTCAGGCAGAGAGGCAAGTTGAACATCTTCACAGTTGTCTCTTTTTCTAAGGCCTACTTGACAATTTTCGCAGATAACGATTGGGACTCTTTGATCTTCAAAGTTAATAGCTTGACAAAAAAATTCTCGACAGAGTTTAATCATAAAGTCAGTTGGCTTTTTTCAAATAGAGAAAATAAACAGTTTTTCTGTTGTTTTGCATTCGTATTTTGCTCAAAAGGCACAATGAAACTGTTTGCCTTTCCATTCCCGGAATTTTAAAATTAATAAGGGGCCTAGGAACTCTTACTTAAACAAGTTGCTTACTTTTGTTAGTAACTTATGTGAAAAAAAAATACAATTTTTATATTCAATTTTTTTTTCATTTGGTTAACAATCTTGTCAAAAAATCAAAATTTTCAAATCAATTTTTCTTTCACGGGCAATGATGAAAGATTTTACAACCTAATGTACTCCTACATACTTGTACTAACATACCCCTAAAGGTTTTTCTCTGGAAAAGAGGTTCGAATTAAAAGTCATTTTGTGATGCAGTGGCTTCTCTGAGAACTACCACAGAGTTTGGGAAACCTGATTAGCAGCTGGCTTCAGAACCATAAAACTGAGTTTTAGATCTGTACTCTAATTTGTAGATGAGTTGCCTAGTCATAAAAATAGAGACATAAGCACAAACCATGCATTGAATCAATATGATCCAGCATTCAACATCCAAAACTGGAAACAATGTATTATAAATAAATCTGCGCCAGCCTAATAGGTGAAGAAAAGGTGTGAGGCTGGTCAACAGATATAATCTGTTTACCCTTTATATATGTGTGTGTATATATATATATATATATATATATATATATATATATATATATATATATATATATGCATATATACATATATATACGTATATATATATATATATATATATATATATATATATATATATATATATGCATATATACATATATATACGTATATATATATATATATATATATATTATATATATATATATATATATATATATATATATATGCATATATACATATATATACGTATATATATATATATATATATATATATATATATATATATATATATATATATATATTTATATATATATATATATATATTTATATATATACATATTTATATATATTTATATATATATATATTTATATATATTTATATATATATATATATTTATATATATATATATATATATTTATATATATATATATATATATATATATATATATATATATATATATATATATATATATATATATATATTGACAAATTATTATCCACTTTAAATATTTGTAAGGCTCAAATCTAGTTTTATTTCAATTTAATATATATAAAATCTAATGCTTTTGACCAAAGTATATGGTTGTTTTTAGCAAATAGAGGTAAGATTAGAAAGATCATTAATATTAGTAGATCATTTACATATAGTACTGGTCATAAGTCTAGAGCCACCCCATTTTTTTTAGTTTTTTGCAGATTATAAAGCCATAACCCCAGTGCAGCAAAATAATATATTACTGAAACATGCAAAACATATTTTTATAACATTTTAGTACCAAAATGAGTATTAAAATATTAATAATGAGTAGGTCCACCTTTATTTTTAATTACTTCAGCCAACCGGGCTGGTATAGTGTCAACAAGCTTCTTGCAATCAACAGCAGTAATACTAGTCCAAGCGGCAGAAATAAAGTCCCAAAGTTCATGTTTATTACTAGTACGTTTGCCTGCACAGCGGCGATCAATTTCATCCCACAAACTTTCTATGGGGTTCAAATCCGGTGACTGGGGTGGCCAGTGCAAGACTTGAACACCATTAGCAGCTAGAAAATCTTTAGCCACTTTGGATGTGTGCTTAGGATCATTGTCTTGCTAAAAGATCCATGGAAAAGTTGCAGGAAACAATGCTGTTGCTGAAGGTAGCAAATGCTTTCGCAAAATATCTCTATACATGGCACCATTCATGATTCCTTCCACCTGATGCAACTGGCTGGGCAAAAAGATGACATACAACCCCACACCATGATGCTACCACCACCATGCTTTACAGTTCCCTGCAAACATTCCGGTTTATATGATTCATTTTGACGACGCCAAACGAAAATACGTCGAGAATCATTACCAGCTAAATAAAATTTGGACTCATCAGACCACAACACCGTTTGCCAATCAGTAACACTAAAATGCAAAAATTCGTGTGCAAATTTGAGACGCTTCTGCTGATTAATTTTGGAGATAAAAGGCTTTTTAATAGCAGCACGACCATTCAAACCTTGTTTAATCAAACAACGACGAACAGATTTTGGAGATATTAAAGGTCCACCAACATCATGCCACTGTTGAGACAAAATTTGGAAGAAAGGAGACGATTTGTTAGGGCCAGGCGTTTTAAGGTTCTATTTTGATATAAAGTTGAAATTCTAGGATGGCCACATCTGGGTTTGTCCGTGAATGTATTTGATTCCAAATGTTTCTTATATGCATTTTGTACAGCATGGCAACTTTTTTTCAATTTTTCGGCTATATTATTAAGGCTTAGGCCACTAAAATCCTTTAAAGCCACCACCTGGACCCGAACAGTTGAATCAAGGCTTTTAGCTTTGCCCATTTCAGAAAATATTTTCATTTAAACTCTAAAATAAAAACGAAAATAACATTAAATACATTATCTAACTAGTGTACACATTCCAAAAAGTAGCATAAATAACAACTGAATTAACCAAAACATTGATACGAATACATCATAAAGTTACCAAAATATGTTAAAATGTTCAAAAATTGGCTATAAAGTTAAAGAACTCATGAAAGTCAATATTTATATTTGGTTTAATACACAATTATTCATGAAAATCAATAGATTCGTACCTTGTCAAATTACTATATGCATTGTTATGCTTATAATGTTAACCTCACCATACTTATGCCGCAAAATGATGAAAAAAACAGGCGGCTCTAAAATTATGACCAGTACTGTAGATGTAATGCAGGTTTAAATTTATGCTAGTCTACTGATGAAAAAGGTGTGCAAAGCTGGCCTACAAAAGGCAGGGTTTTAAAGTCAGAGTTAAAAGGCAGCGAGACATCTGCCAGGTTATACTTGATTACATGCTAAAAGAAGCAGGTTAATTATGATCCTGACCTGTAATATTTAGTTTTATATTATTAATTATTCTTATAATTGGTTAATTATTCGGTATTGGCATTGGTATCAACCTTTCTTTTGTCCATCAGCATTAATTAAAAATGTTGAATTAATACATCACTAGTATGTATATCTATGATAGGTGTACATATCATATATAGATATACAAATGCCAACTTTTTTAAACCCATATAGTTCTTTTGGAAAAAGAAAGAATAATGAAAAAAACGACAGCTATCCCAACGTAAACCAATAGTCAATGGTGTGGCACTCCCTTCCACTTAAAGGTCAGTCAATCAAATGCTTAGATATATACTATCCGTTGTGAATATATATGTATATACATATATATAAATATATATATATATATATATATATATATATATATATATATATATATATATATATATATATATATATATATATATCTATATATATATATATATATAAATTAGTAAAAAACACTTATCTAATTTCATCCACAACTACTCGTTAACTACTCGTTAATTAATAAAAATGAACATATAAAAGAAAAAAACACTGATTATTGTAATTGTAAACAAAAAATAGATTGCCCTCTAAATGGAAAATGCCTTTCGAGAAATGTAATTTACAAGTGCATTGTTTCCTCACAAAACAACCCTGATAAACAATATATTGGCTTAACCGAGGGGAATGGAAAAAACGTTATGCCAACCACAAACAATCGTTTAAACACAAAAAATATTCAAAAGAGACTATGCTGTCAAAATATATTTGGGATTTAAAAGAAAAAAATAAAAATTTTAATTTACAATGGTCTATTCTAAAATCTGCCCCTGCCTATAACAACATTTCCAAAAAATGTATGCTATGTTTGCAAGAAAAATTTGAAATAATTACTCATTTAAATCAAGAAAATTTATTAAATAAAAAATCTGAATTAATTTCTAAATGTAGGCACGAAAATAAATACCTCTTAAAAAATCATAAAAACAAATGACCAAATTAAACTATCCCCATTCCAAAGAAAATTATTTCATAATTACTTTCTGTAACTTCCCGTTAACAAAAAAATATAGTAATTAAAAATATTTTATAATAATTTATAACTTCCTGTAAAATATTTTTTTCTATAAATTGAATTTTTTTTGACATTTAGTAACTCTTCCTGATGATCCAGCAATGGTGAAACTTCAAGTCGAAGATAAAAGTTAGATAAGTGTTTTTTACTAATTTATTATTGCTCTGTTCTTTAAGAACATTGAGCACTCTATTTGTAAAATACACTAACATAATTTACATATATATATATATATATATATATATATATATATATATATATATATATATATATATATATATATATATATATATATATATATATATATATATATATATATAATATCAATGAGCTATACTAAATATTGCATTTATAATGACTTTAATAGTTAATTCAATGCATTTTTATAGATCATTAAAAAGCAACAAGATGGAAATAAGTGATTAAAAATTTAATATTGCTTACTTTTCCAACATTTTATTCTTTGCTGTTCATAATGATGGTTTAACCAAGATAAAATAACTCTTTCACTTGAACTGTATATATTACTGCAATTGGGATCAGAGTTGAAACCCAGTAAAGTAGGGTAATCAGAAGGAAAACTTGACTTGCAAATTTGTGGTGATATTCGAAAAAGCACATACATCTAATTATAAAAGAAAGGATGCATAAAATGAAGTTCTATAAAATATTACCCATAAATAAATCAAAATATTTACTTTATAAATTTGAAGAAGAAGTGAAGCCCAACTTTTTTTGGAGAGTAATTCAAAACTATCACTTGATTTGTGATATTTCTCACTTTCATAGCAGTTTTCAAGTTGCTTAAAACGTTTGAAGTCTGAGAAATTAAGAAAACACTCTGGTTTAATTGATGAAAGTATTGCACCTTGATAGCTGAAGAAAATAAAAAAAAAATTTCACAAAAGGTGTGCTCAATATTTCAAAGAACACATACCAAACATAACAGTCTATATATAAATAAACACAGACATATATACATACATTTATATATATATATATATATATATATATATATATATATATATATATATATATATATATATATATATATATATATATATATATATATATATATATATAAAACAAGCAAAATTATTGCTGTATTTTTCATGGTAAAGTCTCTCTCTGTGATTTGTTCTTGGTGGAATTGCGATGAGAGGAAAGTTCCAGCTGACTATGTCAATGTTATTAGTAATCTTATATTTTTGGATGAGGTCATCTTGTTTACGCCAGCTGACTAGAGAAGTTAGGCCAAGTTGTAAACATCTGGACTTATAGTCTAACTTTTTTAATTGGTATAGTATCTTTGTGGCTCTGCGCTGTATTAGCTCAATAATTTGATCATCCTTCACCAAGATTAGAAAGCATTTTTTAGGATGTCTAGCATTTCATTTGCTTCACATGAGGTAATGTCGGATTGGGTTTCTACTTTTAGACCATTGGTATTTTGTATTCCCAAGTCACACTCAGAGGTGGTTGCTTCCAATATAGTTTGAGTTGTTATTGAAAAAGGGTCCAATTCCTCCATTGAGTACTTGAGATGAGTTAAATTTTTTTTGGCCAATGTGCATGACCTCAGATTTCTTTGCATTTAGCTCCATAAGCCAAGGCTTTGTGAATATCGATATTTGGATAAGATATTGACCAACAATTTGGTCAATATCTGATTGGAGTTGAAGTTGAGCAGCAAGTGAGTTGAAAATCTAAAGGATTTTAGTATCATCAGCACAGATCTTAAAAGTGTTTTCTTTGCTTATTACATTTGGCAAATCGCTGATAAAAATGACAAATAAAATTGGTCCTAAGACTGATTGTTGCAAAACATCACTTGTCACAGGTAACCAATTTGACTGGGTGTCACCTAGGATGAATTGTTGAGACCTGTTGAGTAAAAAAGCTTTTATCCAAATAAGAAGATTCCTTTCAATTCCATACATTTTTAGTTTGTAAAGCATTTGCTGATGCGGCACTTTGTCAAATACTTTAGTAAAATCCAGGAATATGACATCAACTGATAGTTTTCTTGCCATATTTCCAGTCAAGAAATCCATTGTTTCAAGGAGATTCGTAATCCATGATTTTTTCTCTAAGAAGCCATGCTGACTATTTGATAGAAGATTGTTTGATTTTAGATGCTGCATGATTGTTTTTTTAACTAGTTTCTCCATTATTTTACACGGAATTCAGGTGAAGGATATTGGTCTGTTGTTTGATGAGTCAATTATGGAGCGCTTCTTAAATAAAGGCGTCACATTTGCTTTGGACCATGAGCTTGGAATTTCCCCATTGTCAAATGACTTTCGAAAGATGAGAGTAAGTGGAGTAGACATTAAAGTAGAACAAGGGTGTAAAAAGTGATTTGGATATATCAAGTGATAAGAGTTCCAGTGGCCTGAGTGTCGAATGCTATGCTATTGAGGATTATGGTAGTTCTATGATCAAAGTAGGGAAGATTGTTATTGGATGGCTCTTTGCTGAAAACTGTTTGAAATTGATTGTTAAGTGAGTTGGCTATTGTAATTTTGTTAGAGCTAATGATCTCACTGGAACTGATGATTCACATGAGAATCAAATGTAACAAATCAGCTGAGATCTGATTTGTTACAGAGCGCTTATTATTTATGTATGAAAATATTCTCTTAGGGTTGTGCTTACCATAGGCCAGAGCAAATTTGAATTACTTAAGAAAAGAACAACTTTGCAAAAAAAAGCAAATTTTTCAACAAGCTTTCTAGTTTCTTTATATTCCTGAACCAAGGATGTGATTTTCCATTTTGAACTGACATTACAAGCCCAGAGTAATTTTTTAAGACGAATCAGAGATAATAGTTCTTTTGTCAGCCATGTTAGTTTTTATTTAGGATAGTTTGTTTGGCATATGAGAGATGAATAGAAGGAAACAATCATTGTATTTGTTAAGCCAAAGTCAGTAATATTGTTCTACGTTTAAGTCTTTAAAAATAGGTTCCTTAATCTAAAAAATTCTTTGTTAATTTTTTCATAGTTACCAAGCTTGTATATAAATTTAGAGCTGTTGAAATGCCTAGCAATAAATTTAGAGCCAGTTTGTATTGCCAAGTGATAGAGTAATGATATTATCCAGACAAGCCGAATGGAGGACCAATGTTGATTTCGTTAGCACAATATGGAGAGTCACATATGATGAGATGAAGAGTGCTTGTCAATTAGCAGATTTAAAAGTTGTCACTGATTTTACAAGAGGAGAAGACTGAATCGGAAGTCCAAGTAATCTCTGGGAAATTGAAATCACTGGCAATGATAATACAATTATATTTTTTAGTCAATACTGATACTTTGGCATGAAAAATAGCAGTTGAAATCTCTGAGAAGACTTCAATACCGGATGATGGAGGTCTGTATATGCTGTCTAGGAGCAGAGTTTTATTCAAAGGCTTTAGTTTGACCCATGATTGTTCTGTATAGTAACGAACAAAATCTTTGTGTAGTAAAGATTCCTCTAGTTGGTTTGTGTTGATTTTATTGTTTGTGTATGTAGCTAAATCTCCTCCAATTTGGTTGAGGCAGTCTGAAAAATAGAGATTGTAATTTAAGAGAGAAGGAGTTGATTGGTTGTTAAACCATGTTTTAATAGATTGAGGGAGGTTACATTGGTGTAGAAGTATAAAAGATGAGATAATTTAATGAAAGAACTAGCCTTACTAAAGGATGCTGAACTAGTAAGATGCTGAGAGCAACTGAGTGGCCTTAGCTACTGATTTCTATTGAGGAATGGTTTTCTGTTTCATTGATGTTGACTGTTTTAGATGTGTCAATGTATTGAATTTTTACACTGTGGATGACAAATTGTAAGAGTTAAGTAAATCTTTTGCCAATAATTCTGCATTTTTGGTAGCACCCTTTTTGTTTAAGTTGTTGAATGTCTCTTGTTTGAGACATTCAACAGCTCAAACAAAAAGGGTGGCTATTAGTTTTGATATGGTAGCATCAAGCTTTTGAGAAGCAACTGAATGGTTATCTTGACCTAAACCTGGCCAGTTTTTTGCTAGAGCTACAGTTGGTTGGTTAAATAAGGTGTGCTCATTATCACCAATTATATACAAATTGTTTAACCTGATATTTTATATTTGATAAGAGGGCTACCACTCTGAATAACAGTGTATTAACTCTTGTTTGAGAACTTTTTGAACTTTTTATTCCTTCTTTTTTCTAAAAACTTATATAACACAAATAGAACTGTTAATTTTTTTATGTTTTTTTTCCATTTTATAAGTTCTGGGGAGATCAAAAAATCAAAAAACCTCAAGAATGATATCCATTTGCCGTTGCTTGAGTTTCTTGACAATAAGCTATTGCTAGAAGATATTTCATTGAGCTACATTTACCGTTTGGGGTAGTGAACCACTTGGTAAAAAAACTTTATGATCTTTGGCCAGCAGTCATGGAGTGGCCAGCATTATTACAAATTCTAATTCAACCATATCAGGGGAGGTATTTCAACGGTAACGATTGTATGAAACTTTAAAGCGGATTAAACCCATTAAAGAATCTTTCTGAAAAAGTCAGCATCTATCAATCTACTGTATTCATCTATACCCATGCTTTGTTCAGTGATGTTGTCAAATCATGATTCAGAACTAATTTGGATCCTGATTTTAAAAAAAATATTAAACTTTTTTAAAAATACTGCATAAATCTGTCAATCTCAGTCACAACAAAAGTACATGCTGCCTTTCACTATATACCACAGTTTATGACAAAAAGAAAGTCAGCTTTGGTCTATTTAGTGAACAAGCAACAGAGGCTCTCCATTTAAATTTCAAATCATATTGGGAGAGATACTAAAGCTATAATTTGCATCCCGATTATTTAAAGTAGTTTTTTCTTTGTGTTGTTGATTAAACAGCATGAAACTATAATAAGAGTTGTAATAAAGAAATCTAAATTTATTATTTGGTAGCAAAAAAATATTCATTTTACTATGGTTTTGTTTTCAGTATGACAGAACTAGAAACAAAAGATTGATTTTATTTGGTTTATTGTTGTTATTTTTTTCTCTCAAAAACTGATTTCATTTAAATTACAATATAATAGTATTTTTAGTTTAATCAGAAAAAACTCTAGGCCAGGAGAAATTAAATTTAAGATCTTTTTCTTTTTGCATAGTTCTTTAACTATTGGTTTACCATGGTGTAGGCTTTGGGGGCTTGTTAGAAAATGACCTCACTAAACAATGAGGTAACCCCAAAAAAAGACCTTTTAGTTGGACTATCCCAAGTAGTTATTATCTTCTAAACTTTCAATTAAAAAACATGCTATACACCTCATTCTACTCAAAATCCATATCAGTAACAAAAATGATTAAAATGAGTGAAAAACTTAAAAATAATGAAGAATTTAAAAACTACTTAAAATAGACACCTACTAGTACATATAATCAACTCTTAAAAGAGTTTTTATGGGATGTTTTGTTGCTATTAAGTCTTAAATTTACTGGTGTGAGAGGCAGAGTGAGGCTTGATTTAAAACCAAAGAAAAGAAATAAAAGCTAAATCCAGGAAACTATATAGGAAGAGCAACGTCAATAAAGATAAGAAAGACATCAGTCCAAGGACCATCACAAAGAAAAATCATGAATAGAACCTTAATCAGCTTGAAAATAATATTAGGATGTTTAATGATAGGGCGAGTCTGATGAAGAAGTACTAGATAAAAGTTTTATTGAGATCATAGCATGGTCTAAATCACCCAAGAGCAAGGATAAACTGATCACATACTAGGGCAAAAGATGAGACACAAATCAAGAAGTAAAGATAAGTGATTGGGTTCAAGTTAAAAACAAGTCACAATGTTAACTATCTGAGCAAGAGCTTGAAAAAAACAAAATATTGAGCTTTAATTCTAACAGACAATTCAATTCATGTGACAAGCATTTAAGTCATTAATAAAAAAAATATTAATTGATAGATTGAGAGCTTATTCAATTTTATTAAAAATAACTTTGAAAAAAGTTTGTTCTTGGGATGAAAGAAGAACAATAAAGGTCAAAAAGAAAATTGATTAACTAAAGAAATGCTAAATAAAAGCACATAAAAAAATAGTCAGTCAAACATGTGACTATCAAAGTCTTTACAAATCAAAGGATAACAACTGTTAACACTGAGATCTAATGTTGAAACAATCTTATTTCAACTATTCTTGCTAAGAGCAATTAGGTCTGATGAATTTTGCAAGAAGTAGTATAAGTAACAGATACTTTGAAGTCTATTTGAGACTATTTGAAAAGGATAGAATTAAATAGTTTGATGGTAATGATGTCTTTTTTTTGTTTAATATCCTAAAGTCTTTTATTCATGTTTCAAATTACTAGAAAACTTGACTCAATCATAAATAATGCGTGGCACACTAGTAATAAGCTATGTAGTTGTCCCATTTCTAATAATTGACCCAAAGTTTTAACAAAGGGATTCTTATGTGGTCTATATTTTATAGCTGTTAATAGAATAAACCTTTCTGAGAGCTACCACAGAGTTTGAGAAACCTTACTACCAGTTGCCTCAGACCACAGAGTTTGAGAAACCTTACTACCAGTTGCCTCACAACTACTAAGTTTAGTTTTAGAGTTATGCTATCATTAAAAGATAAGAAAAAAAGTTGTATTGTCACTACCAAAGAAGTGCAAGTAAAACCCACGAGTAGAGTTGCTAATATATGGTCAACAGCAAAAAGGGTAGTAGAAATTTTTCTTACTTCAAAAGTCTTTATCTAGAAGACCTTCTACAAGACAGTAGCCAGACGAGTATTTTTATTAAGATGCCATCTAGCCTTTATTAAAACATGACTCATCTTTACTCATAAAAAAATTTTTAAGACAGAGAAGGGGGTTGTTTAAAATCAGAGTCGACTTCTTTTATCAGTTGCCTTAAAAAGAACATAAAAGTTCAATGACAAAACAATCCCAAAATGCATAATAGAAAAAATAAAAACTTGATAAAAGTAATTAATTTATTAGTAAAGAAATGTTTTATTGTTCTATTTATAAAAACTGCAATAACCTAAACAATTACACAATTAAATAGTATTTGGAGGGAAAGAAAAGAAGAAAACCAAGTAAACTATTTAATTTATTGGCATATAAAATTATAAAATTACCTTAAGAAAGTCAACATTTTCGAATACATTTCTACTATGCATTTTACTAAATCTTCTTCTTTTTTTAAAGATAACAACACTTTTACTGTAATACCAGGTATAGATTTGCCATATAAATGAGCAATCAAATCAAAAACATTCATGAATCTAATCTTTCCTTCAAGAGAACTGTTAGTTATTCTCCATATAAATACATCTACAGATAAGTTTTCGCGTAATGTGTAAGGCAAATATATGGGAAAAGATCCAAAGCTCCAGCACTGAGAGGAAAACCATCTATTTTATATATATAAAAAAAATTTTTAATAATACAATTAACATTTAGAATTCAATTTAATAAATTTAAACAAATTTATTTTAATAAAATATTAGTAATAACTAACCTTTGAACAATGTTACACTCTTTTTCAACAACCTCATTATTTATTATAAAATTTTTTCCATTTGAAACTACAATAGAATATATTGTTAATCAATAATATACACTTTCTTTATTTACATTGAAACAATTATAAAACAAATATTTTATAAAGCTAAAATAAAAATATTCATACTAAATTATTAAAGACTTAACCCTGACTAACCTGATATTTTAGAATATGAGTGATCAGAAAACTGAGATGATCCCATGGGTTCAGAATTTTGGTATGCTGTTGTGTACAAACTTGTGTTACTAGTGGAAAAAGACGGGGCAACTGCACTTTCAATTGCAGAAAGGCATGGTACAAATAAACTTGATGTACCACTATTTGACTTTTTTCCTTCTTTACAAATAATTTGAAAATCACACTGGTTGTTAATTAAAAAATTTGAGCAAGTCAAAAGACAATTATCAGCACTAGCAGTAACAGGTAGTGAAAAACTAAAAGATAAAAACTAAAAACATAACTACCATGAATTACAAACAGATTATATGTAAAAGTGTGAAGTTATTTATAATAGGAATTAATAATCTAATAGGTAAAGATAAATGGTAAAAATTATTTCTGGAGGTTTCACCAATATATCTAGTATTGCAGGTGTAACATAAAATTTATACTAATAAGAACTTTAAATTTTTAAGAACTGGGTTTTTTGACAAAAGCGCGATACCATAATCTACTATAATTACACAGCCAGGTTTGTAGATTTTTACGACAAAAAAATTGGAAGCCAATTTTTTTATTGTTGTGAAATATACTTGTTTATGGATTTTATTATGAGTTTACTTATAAAGAACTTACCAATATCAATGTCTTTAAATTAGATTTTATTTAAGTATATAATTATTGTGTTTTAATACTATAAAATGTAATATATACGTGTATAAATATTATACTTAGATTTGAATTAGAATCTGAATTAATCCAAAACTAGATTGATAAATTTATAAAAAAAATTTTTTAAGTTTATTCTGATTTATAAAATAAGAAATAATTTTGTTATAGACTTCTTAATACTTACAAAACCAAGTGTGTTGTGATATGCTGTAGGAGTGGATACAAAAAGCAAAATATCAAATACAAAAAGGAAATCTTTAAAACTGATTTCAGAAACTTATAACAAAGTAAATTGTATTTTTTCTTTTCCTGATGCTATAAAAAAAACCTGAGTTAGGAAAAAAGTGGATTACATTTGTTGATAGAAAGAATTGGTTTTCTAAAGAACATTCGGGTGCCTGTAGTGTCCATTTTGATCCAAAATTTTTAAAACATGGTGTTAGAATGACTCTTATTTATAATCTTGAACTATTAGCAAACATTCAGATAAAGTAAAAAACAAAGCAAAAAATTCCACTTTCTCTATTATTATCTACTTCAGGTCCATCAAGAAAATTTCCTACTAGATGTGCTACAATCATTCATTCGATATAATCATTCAAGATAAATCAGATTTTTTTTATGGAAAAAGATTTAATCAAACACATAAAAATGTTAGATTTATTTTCAAGTCCTGTTGGTTATGTTTTTCTAAAATTTGACTCCCATATCTTATATTATTGTATTTTTAATGTATCATCTATTGATAATACTCCCTGTATTGTGTCAATAAAAGTTGATTCCATTTTGCATGTAAAATTGCAATAAGGTTGTCAAATTTCACAGTGGTTTAAGCAAAACCAATTCTTATTTAAAAATGTATTTTAAATACCTTGCATCTTATATGTGCAACTTTGTTGCAGAAAAAATCAATACTGTTTTAAATGAAACTCATAGTATCCAATATTTAAGCCAAAAGGTAGAAAACCATATTCATTATTGCAACCCTACACTTCAAAGCAAGCATACATTCTCTAACAAGAAAATCACCTCTACTATCATTGCCTGTTTTAAGAAAACTAGCAGCTTTAGGTATTGAGCCCTTAAAAGCTATTAAACTACGTTTGGAGGAACAAAAAGTATATTCAGATTGTATTTTAATGCTGATGTGTATTTAATAAAATATTTTTACAGATATGTAACGAGTATTGCAATGGTAGATATGTTAGTTTGGATGAAAATTGTATATTTTTAAAAGCATACTTCTTTTTATGATTGTAAGTTTAAAAAAACCTATTCCTTATGTCATGAAGTTTTGTCAACAAACTTAAACGTATCAGGAAATAGGCTGTTAATTAAATATTTTGGAACTGGTAAAGCTAAAAAAGATCTTTTTATTTTATATGAAAAAAGGAAAATTTATCTTATGACAGCATTCATTTCTTAAATAGTACTAGAAATAATTTTCTTCCAAGTTCAAAGTGCTTTAAATTCCCTGCTTTTTATTTCAATGGACTTACTGATTTTAATAGTCACTGCTAGTAAAATATCAAGGCATCTTCTCCATAAAGTTTATGAAGAGGAAAAAAAACTTAGTGGCAATTTATGAAAGGCACATAAACTCAAACTTTAC
>NC_088922.1:39057500-39082500 GCF_038396675.1 Hydra vulgaris
AAAAAAGTTTTTAGAGCATGCAGGAACAGATACAGTAAAAGATTGAGACTTTGTTGAATGATGAGTCAAGCAAGAATGAGTTTTAGTTGATGGAACTAGAGATAATAGCTCCTTTGAGTAGCGACCATGATAGTATTTGTAGAAAAGAGAAAGAGATGCAACTTCATGACGATGGGAAAAAGGCTCAGGCTTAGCAAAAAGTCCAACTACATTTACAATGCGTTTTTGGACCTTGTCTAGAAGAGAAAGAGCATCATTAGAAGAGCCAGCCCAAATATAATAACAGTATTCCATACAGAGACAAATAAGGATGAATATATATGAATATATATTGCATATATATATATATATATATGCAATATATATATATATATATATATATATATATATATATATGCAATATATATATATATATGCAATATATATATATATGCAACATATATGTATATATATGCAACATATATGTATATATATATGCAATATATATATATATATATATATATATATATATATATATATATATATATATATATATATATATATATATATATATATTGCATACTTGAGTATAAATGAAAAAATCACTAATGATATCATACTGAAATAGTCATCTGTGAAGGTTTCAGTAGATACATCAACTGAAAGTTTCAGGGATTTTTGAAAATTGTGTTTTAAAAAAATTCTGACTAATCAAGAAAATTTTCCATATAAAGAGAAAAAAATAAATAATAAAAATAAACTTCTTTTTTTGCAATAAAAATTCTTCATAGATAGATACCGCTTGTAAGAACCAGACCCACAACTAATGTATGTAGTGAAATCCCATACATGGCTATTTCAGATGGATATTATGATTGTTTATTTCATGTATAAAAAGTGCCATTGTTAAATAAAATAAAAAAATTAATATTAAACACAATATTGATAAATTTTTGAAAGAAAACAACAAACAAGTAGAAAAAATAGTGCAAAAATAGTAATCATTGTTAAAAAAATAAGTAAAAAAATAGTAAAAAAAATCATAATTATTAATCGCAAATTAATAACTTTAACAGTATTGTAATAACAATAAATAGTATTGTAACTAAATTAAAAACCTGGTCAGGATGAAATTCAAGAAATGCATTAAATTTTTCTTCTCCTCTTAACAAAACTTCAAAAAAGTTATTATTCTCTTTGATATTTTCTTGGGCATCAGTTATTTTAAAGTCTTTAAACACTGATAAGTCAAAAATAATCTTTGCATTAGATTTGGCCTTAAAGAAATAAACAGTAAAAATACACAGCATTATTATAACATGTTTTTAAACATTAAAGGACATATATACAGGTAGAGGTGTTGATGGTAGCTAATAAATATGATTAAAAAAGAAATTTTTGAGATTTTTTATGGTATTTAGGTGGTCTTAAGAACAAACATATTTTTTCAAGTGTACCTGTACGTGTTTTGCATGATTAGCACTAAATTCGATTGCTCTACTTGTGTCTATACTTTTTTAATTTATCACCAAAAATATTTTTTGGAAACTTTAAATAATTGAAATAATCTTTCAAACTCAAACTTGATATGTAAAACACATATAAACCTGATATGTAAAACACATATAAACTTGATATGTAAAACACATATAAACTTGATATGTAAAACACATATAACCTTGATATGTAAAACACGTATAAACTTGATATGTAAAACACATATAAACTTGATATGTAAAACACATATAGTAATAAAATAATTTGATGTTTTTTAAAAAAAAGTTATATAGATGATAAACTTAAAAAAAATCTTATAAATACCAAATTAATTATTTCAAATGGTAACTTTGAAATAGAGCCTCCATAAACACCACTAAAATTAAACGATTTCTAAAAACAAAATTAAATAATTTATGGTAACTATATTGCTCACTTCTATAAAATTTAAATGTTACTTACAATTACAAAACTGAGTTTTTATTTATTTAAAATTAGAAAAACAAGATACCTGGCAGAATCAAACAGGAAGATATAAAACTCACCACTGATATATCAACACTGGGTGTATCAACCACTCCACTAAATCGTAACGATATTAGTTTTCCACTTAAAACATCTATCTCAAATAGTGTTTCAAACTTTTGAGGTGCAGTTGGCTTAAAACTAATCTAAAAAAACATTTTAACTTATGATTACTGTCTTTAATCCAATTTGTTGTTATTGACATGTTAAAAGCTACTTTGTTACCATTTATTGTCAAGTTGCTAAAAAATAATGTGTTTGCTATTATTCTTGAACTATTGAAAATTAAATATAACAATAAACAGCTCAACAGATTTTTTAATTATAAACTTATATATTAGCCAGTGTACAAATTTGGTATTTTGTGTTTAAAAACAAGTAAAAATTAATTTTATGGTTTTTTAATTGTTCTGGTTGCTACTGCCATTATTGACCAACTGGGGACCTACCTTGTTCTACCAAATGGGGACAAACCTTGAGCTCTAATAAATCTATGCGTTATTCAAAATAGATTCAAATTTATTTAAAGTTGAATTAATAAATTGTATAATTTAATTAAACTTTTTCTATTTAAAATTCTCATTAACAATTTTATGACTTAGATGCAAACTTTTGTTATAACATTCACAAAGTTATTTAACTTTATATTTTTATAAAATATTATAATATTAAATATACAACACTATTTTGTTATATTGTTAACAAAATAGTGTTGTATATATATATATATATATATATTTTTTCAATGTTATTCACCTCCCCAAGGCCAAGAACGCCAATGTCAAGGAGGCTACTTTAGTATAGTTACAACCCTCTCTCAACTCTTGAAACATGAAACTTGACAAACATGAAATTTGACAAACAAGGCTGCTGTGCAGACGTGGTGGGAATTGAACTCAGAACTTCTTGCTTATGAAGCGAGCGCTCTACCACTACACTGCTGATGGAGTTACAGTTGCATGTAGCTTGATTTAGCGTTTGAATTTTTAACAATAAAAATAATTTTTAACACAAATTTTATCAATTTTGCTACATCATTGCTTAAGGTATAATAAACTTTATAACAATTCATTTTTCCTTCATTTTAGTAGATTACCTTTTATTTGCTTAGGTTTCTTTGATAAAATCTAAATTTAAGGATGTAAAACCAAAGAAATCTCATTTATATTTAATTATACCTGAAGTTTAACAAAGCCTCCAACAGGAATCGCATTCTCTCTTGGATAAATCAGGATTCCCTCAAGTGGACTGGGATTTATAACCTTTTAAAACAAAACAAAATATATAGCAATACTCTAAGCAAACTCTTTACTGTATATAAATGTTCACATACTAGATTTATGGTTTAGCAGTAAAATGTGTAAAGCAATAGTATGATAAATTTGAATACAATAATTAACTTAAAGCAAAGTAAAATAAATTTGACAAAACAATAAATTTAGCAAACTTATTTGTGAGTGCTGTTATATTTTGTGTGAATGATTACATACTTATTAAAAACAAAATATAATTGGAAAGCCAGGAAAACTAGTTGAAAAGTCAAAAAATTAAACAAAAAGAAAAAAATATATGCCTAATATAAGTACAAACAAATTTTAAACAATTACCTACTTGAAAATAAGCATGATTTTTTCCATCATTTTTTAATAAAACTGACCGAGTTGTTGTTAAATTTAATGGAATATTACCAAACAGAAGACGACTTTCAACAAATGAACAAGAAGTGATACCCAACTAAAATAAATTTAACGTATTTAAGAAACCTAATATATTTAGAATATATATATATATATATGTATGTATGTATGTATGTATGTATGTATGTATGTATGTATGTATGTATGTATGTATGTATGTATGTATGTATGTATGCATGCATGTATATATATATATATATATATATATATATATAAAATTGCAAAAAATTGTTGACCTAGTTTCTTTGTTTTATGGTAAGACCTTTGTATCAAATTTTTTTTGCTGACCTTATGCTGACCTCTAAAAGATAGATGCCAGCAAATTATTACCAACTTCAGTTTTCCTAATTCTGAGGGTTGTATATATACATATATATATATATATATATATATATATATATATATATATATATATATATATATATATATATGTGCATACATATATATACATACATATGTATATATATATACATAAACATATATATATATATATATGTATATATATAGATACACACTTACACATATATATATATATATGTATACATATATATATATATATATATATATGTATATATATACATATACACACACACACACACACACATATATATATATATATATATATATATATATATATATATATATATATATATATATATATATATATATATACATATATGTTTAGAAACTAGAGAGAACTTAACACAAATGTTTAAACCTTAAACTGACAGAAATTAAAACAGTGTCTTTTCTGTGAACTTAATTAGACTAATCTAGTTTTCTTTTTGCAATGGTCACATAGAAAGATACAAGATACTTTTATAAGTGATCGAATAAGTAAAAAATATAAAAAGCAAAAAAAAACTTGGCCATTTAACTATGGGTAAGAATGTTATACTTCTTTTCCTCTTTACCTTATAACTTGAATATAACGCCTCAAAATCATGTTTGACCACTGTAAAAGGCAGGCTGCTCAAAAATTTGAATGTTGCACAATTCTGACTAACTGCTTGTTAAAAAAAGAGACCAGCAAAAAATAATTTGCCGAAGATGTGATCATCTGTATTGGAATTTGTAAAGAAAATTGTGCATTGTTGATGACAAACCTTATTTTACTTTGTCTCAGCACAATTAATGGCAATAATACTTTTTATTCAAGCAATGTTAAGCAAATTCCTGCACAGGTAAAATATAGAAAAACTGAAAAACTATATTAAAAAATGCTTGTCTGTTTGTACATTTCTGATAAACAGGTGCCAAAACCATACTTTGTCACATGCAGTCTTGCCGTTAACTACATGAGTTAGCTTGAAACAAAACACATTATAATACTTGAAAATTTCAGCATCTGAAGACAAAGAAGTTTTAATTATTTTAGAATATGGCTAGGTTATACAATCCGCTATAACTTTAATTTTAAAATAAAGTGATAAACTCCAACAATTAACTCCAAAAAACTGCGAAAAGCTAGTTTAGGTTGTTAGTTTAAAGCATGATGCCCTAATAGTCAAACTTAGTTGATAAAAAAAATGTCTTCTATATTTTTTTACCTCAGCAGAACATTTAAGATGCAACACATTACCATTCTCAACTTTACAAATAAATTCTTCATTAAAACTTGCAGAATATGAAGGATAAAATACAACCTCACACTCCATTGAGGAAAACGCATCAACAGTTCCTAGTTTCAAATAAAAAAGAATTTTTCAATAGATTATGTTAAAAAGATTAGGAATAGTTAACTTAGTAATTTTTAAACACTTAATGGAGTAATAAATAAAATAAAAATAATAACTCTTTTTTTTTAAATAAATTATAAAAAAAAGTAATACAAAATGACAACATTTTTTTTTAAATAGAAGTTAAAACTTATTTTACCTTTAGCTGGCATAATTTTAAAAAACGTTTCTTTAGAAGTACTTTCTATAAACCATGCAAACTTTGCTGGTATATTTTGATCATTTATAAGAGTAACAAGTTTTCGAAGACCTTAAAACATAAATTAGTTAAAAGAAAAATCAGTATATAAGTTTAACATATTCTGTAAAAAATAAGGTTAAAAGAAAATATCTCTACTGCAATAAAATCATAAATGATTTTTAGAGGAAAAATATTTGATTGCATCGATTGAGATTACCTGACTCAACTGGAGCTCCATTCACAGAAGTTAGATGAAGTTTATCAGTTGATAGTTTTAATTTTAATTTCACAATATTTGCTTGGACTAAAAAATGACTTTTATGATGACCATTGATAATATAATCAATACTCCTAAAAAAAGATTTGAGGCCGTAAAAATAATTTGCTTATTCATGCATACGTGCACACAATGCAAAAAAAAAAAATTAATAATAAAAAACACAAAAAGTATAGTAAGCATATAACAAAATATAAGAAAACAAAGAAATACTTTTCAAATAATCCTAGTTTTTGAGAATCCAAAACAAGTTCTACTTTAGATGTGTTGTTTGGTGGCACAAGTTGAGACAATGGTGAATTTAAACGCAGTTCTTTGCACTCCAACTAAAAGAAAGATTTAAAAAGTTTTTACTCATATTATTTTTAAAATTAAAACAATTAGTTGTAACAGCTACATGAAATGACATGTTTTCATGCAAAACTTATCTTTTGATAAAAAAATGTTATTTATATTAAAAAATTACTTGAAAATCAATCAGAATGATCTTTTCAGTGTTGTTTTTAACAATAATCTCTTTTGTTGAGGATGACAGTCGACATATATTTCCAAAATTCAGAATCATAGGTTCTACATATATATATATATATATATATATATATATATATATATATATATATATATATATATATATATATATATATATATATATATATATATTATATATATATATATATATATATATATATATATATATATATATATATATATATATATATATATATATATACAGCGGTGGCCAAAAGTTAAAGACCACTCATTTTTTTCAAAATTTATTTTTTACTTTAGTATAATTTTATTTTGGAAAAAGGTATCAAAAAAAGAAAAACATTTTTAGAAAGAAATTTTATTGCATTTTATATTTATTATAAAAGAATTTATAACTTTTTTACAAAATAATGTTAAAAAATTAAAAAACTGACTAGTAAAAAATATAAATGGGAAAAAAAATTGGACAAAATTTTAAGACCAGTTTCAAAAATATTTCAAAAAGCAATAAAAAAATAATTTAGAAACGTGTTGTTCCTCCATTTGTTTTCAAGCACTCTTGTACTCGTTCTGGGATTGAATTCATTAAAGTTTTGATTACTTCATCAGGCACATTTTTCAAATGATGAGAGATAGAAGATTTCAAATCTTCCAAATTGTAAAGTTGTTCTTTACCAAGCTTGTGATCGAGCCACGACCATAAATTCTCTATTGGATTCGAGTCTGGACAATTGGCAGGCCATGGAAGCACTTGAATTTTATTAGAATTGAACCAATCGCTAACAACATGCGGTTTATGACACGGCACATTATCTTGCTGGAAAATAAATCCATCTTGCAACTGCCATAAGTCAATGCTAGGAATAAGCGAGTTTTCCAAAATTTCGATGTACCTTTCTTTGTTGAGTCTACCATCGAATAAATGAAAAACGCCAACTCCACAGGCACTCATACAGGCCCAAATGCCTATTTAACCACTGCCTTGTTTTGTTCGTTTCAAAATGCATGATTCATCGAACCGTTTGCTTGGAAGTCTACGCAACATTATGCGACCTTTTCTGTTGTCTACCTCAACATTCATTTCATCACTAAAGATCACACGGCTCCACTGATCTGTTGACCAATTTTTATGTAGTTTGCACCACTTTTTCCTGGCAAATTTTTGTTTTTTATTTAAGAGTGGTTTTTTTGCAGCAGCACGCCATAAATAATTTAAATTGTGGAGGACCCTTCGCACAGTTCTAGGGCTTGCTTTCAGACCATTTGACAGTGTCAATTTCGTAGACAAGTCTGTAGATGATGCTTGTCTGTTTTCTTTCATTATTCTCACTAACGAGCGAACATCACGGTCATTTGAAATTTTATTGCGCCCAGCCCTATGACGATCATTAATTGACCGGGTCTCTTTGTATTGTTAAATTATGTTAATAATGCAAGAGTGAGACCTTCCGAGCTTTTCTGCTATTTGTCTGATCTATAGCCTTCTTCTTTTAATACAAGAGCCGCGTATCTGTCTTTTTCTTCGATCTTAGCACGCATTTTTGCAATATTTTTATATCCTTATTGCAATTCAAAAAAATAAATGTTTATTTGATATCGAAACTCAGGTTTCGACATTTTATTTTATAGCCAACGTAATAAGCAATTAAGACAGTTAAAAAAAATAATGGATTATTATTTTTAATAAGTGCAAATTAAAGATTTGAAAGTGGTCGTTAAATTTTGTCCAATTTATTTAAAGAAGATTTATAAGTACTCATCAGTTTTTTAATAAGTTAAAAGTTATTTAATTAGAATTAGATTAAAAAAATTATACCACTTTAATCCGTATGTTTTAATTAACAAGATATTAAAAAAAAAATTTAATATGTTCATTAGAATCTTCTTAATTTTAATTTAAAGATTAAGAAACCAACTAAAAAATGAGTGGTTTTTAATTTTTGGCCACCGCTGTGTATATATATATATATATATATATATATATATATATATATATATATATATATATATATATATATATATATATATATATATATATATATATATATATATATATATATATATATATATATATATATATATATATATAGTATCTTTCAAAGTGATGAAAATAATAAAACTTTAATAAAAATAATCAACTTTAAAATTTTTTAAATGCTTTGATAGCCATTGCACGAACCACTATTTATAAGCCGTTTGGATCTTAGCACCCATCTAATTAATATTTAGAATACTTGCGTGAAATGTGTTGATTACTTACAATGAATTTGATTATATTTAGAATCAATAAATTTACAATCAATAATAATTTTTTTCTTATGTTTTCACAAATTCAATAATACTGTAAATTAGTCAATCATTAATTATAAAGTATATTGACGAAGAGATGCAACACCAGGCATCTCTATACTAACTAATGTGTAGGGCTAATTGTCAACGAGACAAGATGCCCATCATGATAGGAAACTTTTGACTAAGTTGACCGAGTAAGTGTCAATTGCTTCCTGTGGTAGCATATTCCAGGACGGTGTGACACGATTAGTAAAAAAGTGATGTCACTCTTCGCAATCGCTGACAATTTGTCTGTGTAGCTGTTTATTGTGACTCCTCCTGTAATATACGTTGTTAGAGATCCTTTGAGGAACAAAAAAGTTAACATGATCAGTTTTATTTTTAATTTTAAACTGTTCAATAAGATCTCCTCTAGCTCTTCTCTCTTCCAGTGTTGTCACTCTAAATATATTTAAGCGTTGCTCATATGGGAGATGTTTGATTGAGGAAACTTTTGTCGCTCTGCGCTGAACTCTTTCAAGCATATTGATATCCTTTTTTAGGTGAGGAGACCATGCTTGAATAGCGAATTCCAGGTGTGGGCGCACATATGTGATGTAAAGCGTTCGCCAGAGATAAATGCTTCTGCTTCGGAATACTTCTTTTAGTAGGCCCAATTTTTAATAGGCTACTGAGACTGCAGACTCTACCTGGGCACGGACT
Organism: Hydra vulgaris; assembly: GCF_038396675.1. NCBI lineage: Eukaryota > Metazoa > Cnidaria > Hydrozoa > Anthoathecata > Hydridae > Hydra > Hydra vulgaris. Next base: position 39,066,879 of record NC_088922.1, read on the forward strand.
TTGAGGTCATTTGATATTAGAATACCTAGATCTCGTTTAGTTTCAGTTTCCTCCAGGTTTCGACGAGTGTCTTCTGTGTATAAAAAGTTTAAAAAATTGGTATAAAAAGTTTAAAAAACATGTGGAAATAGATTTTAATAATGGACTAACGATCCGTATAATACGGGTCATGGTAAGTCTAATTCACACTGACCATTTCTTCACTTTTTTTTATATAGTCCTTTTATTTCAATAATTTTCAGTAAGTGGTAGAAATTAAAAATCTTTAAAATCTTTGTTTTGAGTAAGCAACTAATGCTCAACAACTATTATAAAATTGTAAACTTAAAAAAAAAAATGGGTATGAGCTTAATAATTTTTTTCTTTATTAAGACTTAATTTATGTTTCCTAATTTTTTAATTTCTTAATTCTTAAGAAATTTCTTAATTCTGAAGAAACTTAATTCAAGTTTCTATCAAATTGTTTTTCCAGATCATCTGCAACTTATTAAGACCCTCATCGAATTAACTTATTTTAAAGAAAATAAAATTTTGAATATTTTTTCCTACAAGAAAGTTGTCTCCTTAATGTGTGTTAAACACGCAGACTTAACTAATTACCTAAGCTCATTAATAACATAAGTATCTCTATCATGACACATGCAACTAGGGTAGGGGGAAGCGGGGAGAAGTGGGACGTAGGAGAAGTGGGATAGCCTGAAATTTCTAATTAGGAGTGGTGCTTAAATACTGTTATTTAATGTAAACAATTAGATTTCTTCCCCTCTATTTAGCAGAAGTTGCTTTGTTTCCCAGCGTGCGCTAGAAGCCCTTATTTTGAAATGTACCTTAAAAAAGTGTTTACATTGGGGTGAAGTGGGACAGAAAAAAGAAATATTTATACCCTGTTTCTCCCCACCGCCATTTAATTATTTCAATTGGTGAAAGCTCTCAAACATTTTTATGTCGATTAGGTGATTTTATGATTTTATCAGTTTCTATTTAATAATTTGTGTTAAAATGTTGTTTTAAATTTATTTGTCCCACTTCTACTCACACTTATCCCACTTTACCCCAATGGTAGGGTTTCTCTAAAAGCAAAAATTTATATACTTAGTTATAATTGGCTAGAAACCTAAGGGGATTGAATCGGTGCCTAAAAATAAGGTATGTTCATAAAAACTTGTTTGGTTCAGTTTATACATCACATAAAAAAGACTGCAATATCCTAAAAAAAAATTTACGTGTCCACTTCTCCCCACTCTCCCCTACAGATACATATAGAAAATAAATACTACTACCCAAGATATAAAATTGATATACCTATTCTAATATTATGCAGCTCCTTAGGTGTCAAAACTTCTGTATATTCAAGAGCTGCAGATCTATTTGTCTAAATAAAAAGCTCCTGTAATAAAAAAATATACTTAAAATAATTCCCAATAAAATAAAAAAGGGTTCATATAAATAGTTACAGAAAATTTTTTGTAATAAAAATTCTTATTTATAGTTTAAATACCAAAATAACAATCAAATACCATTGAGTTAAAAACACTTGTATGGTTCACAACTTTTTCTGCACCTGAAATCATCCATTTTCAATGAAAAATATAACTATTCAGTCAATATAACAGAAAATTAATAGAACTAACTTTAAAAAAAAATTTATAGTTTATAAATAAAAATACTGACATTTAACAAACCTCCAGTGTTATTCTTGTTTACTTTTTTGTCCGTAAAAATATTTTTCTTTATTTTATGGCTTTTTTTACAAGTGTTTTGCAAAGTTTTACTAGATTGATGCTCTCCATCGATTACAACATCAATCAAACTAGAACCCAAGCTAGTTGCATTAAGCGGTTTTGGAAACTTTTGATATAATCCTATCCCAGTGCAACAAAACAAATATGTTTTATTAACAATCTTTTTATAAAGAATCTGTTGACAGTCAGTAATTTCACATTCAAATCCAATAATGTCTAACAAAAACTTTTTTCTTTGATTCCCCATTTGCTTTGGTATAAAATAAAACACCATTTCTTGAGTACCATTTATATCAATATCCCCACATGAAGGTTCAATATTAAAATGTGCAGATGACTTTATAGAAAAATTTGCAGAAAGATGCGGAGAGTTATTATTCAATGTGATAACAACTTTTGAAGTATTCCCAATATAACACTTATCAAAGTTTATAAATTGTGATGGAAAAATTGATAAGCTCACTGGTAATGCTGTTCCAGTCATTGCTAATTCAACATTCAAATCTATAAAATATTCTTTTAAAGATATTTCTTTTTCATAAATATAAATTAGTAATACTATAAAATTAATAAATAAACATTTTTTTTATATTACTATTTTATTTAAATTTAAAAACAGATTTTGTAATGAATCTTATAAAACTAACTTTCCATAGGATTTTGAAGAACACCAACACTTGAAATTCTTATAAACATAGCAAAGTCTTCTCTTGATGGAATCCTCATTATGCTCTTCCACCCTTTCAAAGGTTGCATGTATTTTGGACTAAATTTGAAATACAGTTTTCTTTTTTGAAAAGGATCGAGTTTTCCTTCACAAGGTGAGACGGAAAAAAATGCAGATTTTTCATGGCGCCAATTTTCGCCAAAATTGTCAACAAACGAACAAATAGTTTTTTTTGTTATGTCAACACCCTAATATTTGAAAGAAAATTTTGTTAAATTTCAATCTAAAAAAAAATCTTTAAATGGTAGATCATCTTATTGGTATGTAATACTATCTGTAATATTTGAAGGTATTCATGACATTAATATTTGAAGGTATCAAATCTACCCTATGCCTCTGGAAGTACCTTACTCAGAGTGGGTTACTTCTAGAGTGTGGTACTACAAAGCTTTCAAATTAAGTTTTGAAAAAGTCTAATTAACTAGAGCTCAAAAAAAACATCTTATTTTTTAACAGGCTTTTAACATTTAACTAAGGTCAGCATAATCATTTTATAAACTAATAGATACAATATCACATGATAAAAATCTTTCATATTAAACTTTATTTATTAGATATGATAAAATAAAAGTTTTACAGTTTAATATAAAAGATAGTATTATATACTACTTTTTATATTAAATTGTGTTTGTTAAATTCAATTTAATCATTCATAGCATACATTAAAACCTTTAATTTTGGAGATTAATTGTTTTTATAAGCTTTACACTTAACTGACATCAATGATCCATGAAAGATTTTTAGAAGACAACATTCTGGTATGTGGGAAAATGACAGTTGTTATCCAATACCCCTTCCCTTATTAAGATTATTACCTTGCAAAATTATTTTAGTATAAAGTAGAGTACAAGGATATAGATTGTGTCTTATATGTTGATACTTTTGTACAATAATTTTTTAGCTAACTTGCTGCTGTATTTTTAACATTAAACTTATAATAATACAAAAAAAACTGTTTTACAGTTAAAATAATTTTTAGGCACCATGATTATTAAAGTTATGTTTAATAATAACAGCAAAATTTATACATTGTTATTGTCACAAATATTTTTTGTTTGTTTTAAGTCTTTTAATAATGTTTTTACTCATGAAAATATTATTATTAGCGTGAATTGTGAAAACTGATGCTATTTTTTTCAAAATTCAGAATGATTAAAATAATTCTGAATAATTTTAAAAACATTCCAGTCTATTAATTTGCATTTTTGAGAACTTTTAAAAAACAATCATATTTAAATAAATTACTCAATTAAATTTAATGCTTTTTACATCAGGTGTAACTGATTTTTTCTTCTTTAAACACAAAGAGTCATTAAGAGCTGTATTTTACCACAAACAGAAACAAAATGACTTGAAACTTAAATTTTCTTTAAAAAAGCAATGATGCTTTACTTAATCAGTACAAAAGCTCAAAAAGTTTATAGATTTCTGCATATTTTTGTAAAATACATAACTTGTTTTACCATTTCCTCACCATCACAAGGACCAATAACTGCAACAAACTTCGATTCTTGAGGAGAGTTATTATACAACCAAAGTGTTTGAACTACATCTGTACCATAATAAACATAACCAAATCTCAAGCAATCTATAATTTTATCATCGTACGATAACAACTGTAGTGATCGAAGCACAATATTTGCTTTTATCAAAAGAACTTGATGATTAGTTTGAGATTCTAATTCTACTCTATAAAAAATAATATATATTTATTTGAATTACTAATATCTGAATTACTACAATTATAAAAAACTATAAAATTAAAAAATATAGTAGCCAATCTGTAATAGCCAATCTGTGATAAAAGTCTTCTAACAAACAAAAAATCTAATAAATTCTGATGCCATTTTTACCTTATTCTTTTAGAAAAAGAAGAAAAAAACCTTATTGGTTGTAATAACTCACAATGTTTACAAAGTCTACATTAGGTTGATTGATTAACAAGTAAACTTGTAAAGTCTACATTAGGTTGATTGATTAACAAGTAAACTTGTAAAGTCTACATTAGGTTGATTGATTAACAAGTAAACTTGTAAGATGTCTAGCAATTAAAAACCCTAGTTGTTAAAAAAAGTAACTAAGAATTTGAGTTTAATATTTATTGATATCTTATAAAAAAACCTTTAATTTTTACTTTAAACTGAAAAACACTTCTAGCAAAGAAAATACTATCAGAAACAAGTCAGAAAAAAATAATGTAGCATAGTTTTAATGAACTTGGCGTATATAATTATTATATAGTGTATATAATTATACTGTATTACTATATACACAAATACGAGTGATTAAAATTTTCTGTATTAGTAGTTGCTAGTCGGTATGTGAGTGCTTGTACTGTGTAGGTACTTTTTCTTTTATATATATATATATATATATATATATATATATATATATATATATATATATATATATATATATATATATATATATATATATATATATATATATATATATATATGTATATATATATACATATATATGTATATATATATGTATATATATATATATATATATATATGTATATATATATATATGTATATATATGTATATATATGTATATATATGTATATATATATATATGTATATATATATAAATATATGTATATTTTTTTGTTTTTGTTTTTTTGTTATTCACCTCCTCAAGGCCAAGAAAGCCACTACAGATGAGGAGGCTACTTAATAGTGGTTATAACCCTCTCTCAACTCTATAACTCCGAAACACGAACCTCGACGAACAAGGCCGCTGCGCGGAGAAACAAGTTGACCGCGGTACTACCAGAGACGTGGTGGAGATTGAACTCGGAACCTCTCGCTTATGAAGCGAGCGCTTTACCACAACACCACTACCGTATTATATATATATATATATATATATATATATATATATATATATATATATATATATATATATATATATATATACATATACATATATATATATATACATATATATATATATACATATATATATATATATATATATATATATATATATATATATATGTGTGTGGAAAAAAAGTACTGATCCAGCAACATGAACTTGTTGTTATGAAGTGATGTAGCAAGTGTTTTTTTTCCAAGTGAGATTTTTAACAATACAAATGTCAAAAAAATTGAACATCATCTGTATAACATGCCAATTATTTACATTTAATTTTTTTTTCAATAAGTCAATTGAAAAAAAAATTAAATGTAAATAGTAATAATAGTAAAATATCACAAAAATTTTGATGGTCACAATGTTTTTTGAAAATTGGAGTCAACCTTCCTAATCATGTTTGTGAATGCATAAGTTGCCAAAGCATTCAAAATAACAACTTTGAAGACTTTTTTTCAACTTTTAAACTCTTTCATTTTTATAAAAATATAAATGTTAGACAGACTTGGTCATTCTAGCTACCATCATGGTTTTCTAGGACTGTTTCAATATAAGGTAAGTTAATTGACACATTGTATAAAAAAATTATGCTTTTAAAAAAGAATGGAAAAATGTTTTTTAATTATTAATGACCAACATATTAATTACCATATTGACCAGAGTTACTGTAAACAAAGTTTCCGTTAAAACCAGGCAAAAATAAATAAACTGTAAAAAACTAGGCAATAAAATTTCAAGCAATAGAACTTTATAAGTAAGAATTTTAATGCAGTACCATGTTTTCTTAAATTTTTAATGGAAGAACTTTTTAAGCTATATAATTCTTAGTTTTTATTTAGAGAGAGAGAATATAATTCTTGCTTTTAAAATAAACTTGAATTTTTTTGATAGTGTTATTTCTTTTTATTTAAATTAAATATCAGCATTTTCTTATACTTTTAACTTCTATTCTTTAAATTTTAAACATTTAAATTTTATAGCGTAAATGGGTTCACAAAGATTTTTTTTCCAATGAAAAGAAGTGAATGAGAAGAGGTCGATAAAGAAGATGAATACTCATTATATTTGTTAGTAAAAAATTTTCTCACTTTTATCCAGATATGAAGTTTGAAAAACAAATAGTTTTGGCCCTATTTAGTCTTGTTATGAGGCCCACGGAGATCTTTGACTATCTAATTTAGACAGTCTTTGCAAGATTGTTTCCTTTTTTTATCATTCCAATTGTGATACAATTTTTTCTTTTTTTAATATGGTGACTCTAATGATAGCTTGCTTGAGCAACAACCATTGTAGTATTTGTTAAAAAGATGATGCAACCTTAAAATAATAGGACAGAAGCTCAATATTAACAACATTTACAATGTATTTTTGGACCATAAACAAGAGAGAATGCTTCATTATAAAAATCAGCCCAAATATGACAACAGTATTCCATGCAAGATATTCACAGAAGTAAAGAATGGAACCAGGAGACAGTAAATGGCAATCAGAATAAAGAGAGACAACCTTCATATGATATTGAATGTTTCTTTACAAACATTGTACTTAAAGAGACCATCAACATAATAACTGGTTTATTCTTTTAAGACAATACTTACTTAAAACAATTTTCTAAAATTTTGAATTCTGGTTCTCATTTTTTTATTTGATGGAAAATATTTCATCAAAAAAATGATGTTGCAATGGTAATCTTTTAGCGTCCATCTTAGAAATTGAGTTGACACAGAAAAATCAGGTCCACTTCAAATTTAGATTTCTCTAAAACCATATATGCTTTTTATTCCAATTTTTATTTTTATTAAATGTGTTTACATCAATTAGGGTTTCAACTTAATTCTAAAGTTTGGCAAGAGATTGAATTTTATAGTGGATTGATGCTATCATTTTGCAGATTTTTTTTTATTTTCACCATATTGTGGCATTAATGGACTTTTTTTGCAAGTCTTTTTTATTTTTCGTTTCTCCACTTGTATTACAAAGAACTCCATTTAACTATTGTCCAAAAAACTTCAACCATACGGTCTTCAAGACAATACGGAGGATTCGCATCTTTAGGAAAAATTTTCACATTATTATCTTTGCACCACTGTAGTGTACCACCAACTTTTTTAGAATAGTGAGAAGCAGCAAGATTTGGCCAAAAAAGACACTGGTATTTGTGTTTTTTAATAAATGGCAGGTCTTTTTTGTAGGTATTCTTTGATGTAGTATGTATGTATGGTTAAAATTTGATAGAAAAGTCTGTGAAGCCTTAGAGATCAAAAACATCAATGTTCTCCAATGTACGGTGGTATAAATTTAGACAATGGACAATACGTTAAAACAAACTTTTGGACTTTATTTTTTTAATATTTACAACGAAGAAACCATTATAAAGGTGACACCAAACTTTTTAAAAAATTTTTTGGTGTTATTACTGGTCACAACTTTTGTACTTATATTATATGCTGATGATGCCGGTACCTATAATCCGGCAAAAATTTCAAATAATTTTTTAGTATTAAGAGAATTCGTATTATCTGGTGTTTCAAAGTAGTTTATATATATATACTCTTGTACAAAATGTCAACATTTAAATCATATATATCCATGTATCGTAGTCGAAATGGACTTTTATCGTAAAAAAAGTCTCTTTTAACAACAATTTTGCAACATAAGCAATCAAGCTACAATTTAATGTCATCTAAAAGTTAAAACAATTAAAATAATGCAAAAGTAAATTAAGTTTAATCATTTTTTAAAAAACCTCAAAAATAATGACTAGAAAATTTTTTTAATTAATGTTTTTTTGTTTTGTTTTGTTTTTTCTATATTTTTTAAAACATGTGCGAAGTGTTGCTACATCAACTATATTATAGCCTGCTGCTACAAGGTCCTCAACATCGACTGAGGGTTTGGTTTGTGCAAGCAATCTATCATTTAAGAAAAAAAAACTTTTTCTGGTCTGGTTTATTAGCATTCTTTTTAAAACTATATATAACACTAAAATATTTTTAGAGGTGCCCTAAGACCCTTGAACATTTATAGGGTCCCTAATATATGTAAAAAAAGTTCTTCAAAAGCAGGTCAACCTGGTACTCAAAAAAAGTGAAATTTTGAAAACAATAACTTTAGTATAAAAACTTACATTTTAAATTTAAATTTTTTTTTCATAAATACTTTTGATTTTAAACTAAATATATTTCAAAGATGTTTTTTTCCCTTAACATGTGTTTTAAAAAACAAATATGATTTTTAAAACTTTTACATAATTTTACTTTTTTTGAGTTCCAGGTTGGCCTACTTTTGAAGAACTTTTTTTACATATATATTAGGGACTCTTTAAATGTTCAATTATTTGGCAATTATTCATTTAAAATCATTAAAATAAAAACCGTTATAAAATTCAAAATTGTGTTGCAACAAGATCAAATGACAGTTTTCAAGTCAAACGGGAATTTATTTAATGGGTATTGAAATGCGATAGTAAAAAAAAAGAGGTCGGCAACTGCTTTAAAATACTTGGTGGGTGATTAGAACTGGCATGGATATAGTTTAACAAACTTTTAGGGATATGGTAAGCTGCAATCACTAAGATTTAATGTAATATCAAGATAATTTGCTTTTTTTATGTTGCATTTAAGAGAAATATTAAGGCTATAATATTTCAGCCTTAACACTTCTATTCAAACAAAAACAGAAAACTAAAACAGAAACACTGTCAAAATAAGTTACAGCTGCATGCCAAATATCTGTACTATTATCAAGTCACACAACCAACACATTTTGCGCAATAAAAATACCAAAAAATGTTAGAAACTGCATCTGTATAACTAGAACTAAGTGTCCTTTAAAAATCAATGTCTAACTAAAAATATAAGTTATAAGGTTACTCTGACACCACCTAACGTTAATCATGCTGAGAAATCTTATATTGGTATAAGCGAAAACTACTTCAAGATCAGGGTTGAGAACCACAGAAAATCTTTTAACTTTGTCAGGTATAAAAGCATTCTGGGGAAATTTGAAAACCTTAAGAAGCAGGTATTAAACCGATAATCAAGTAAAGTATAATATAAAAATGACTAATAATTAAAAAATAACCCATCCTGAGAAAGATGTAATCTTTGCATAAAAGAGAAATATTCTATTTCAACATAAAATCAAGAACCCTTGTTAAACAAAAAAAGTGAAAAGGATTTGGGATGTAGGCACGGTAAAAATTTTTATTATCGCATTGTGATACCAATTAGTATTTTAAGTCATATTTTTTTTATTTAAATATTTTAATATATTTTGACCTATTTTATAAATATCGATCACTCTTAAACTGACAAAGAGCTGTATTATATCCAAAGACATTCCGAGAGGGGGGCATAGGGGGTGTCTAGTCCCCTACTAAATTTACTAGTCGGCATATTGGACACCGGAGTCGGCAAAATTGGATCTATAGAAGGCAGTCGGCAAATGTCAGCTAATGAGGACGTTTTTTTGTTATAGATCTTAGTTGGCAAAAAAGTTATTTGACTTTAGTTGGCAAAAAAAAAGGTAGGTCCCCGCCGCCCTTTCTTTAAAATCTCTTCGAGACAACCCTGATTATATCTAACAGAATACAATACAATTCTATACTTATATATATATATATATATATATATATATATATATATATATATATATATATATATATATATATATATATATATATATATATATATATATATATATATATAATTAGGATATTCACATTCTTTTAGCCATGTGAATATCCGGATAATATTATAGAAAAAAATTTTCAAAAACTCCAAGGACCAGCTCCCCTAAACCAATGAAAATCTTTTGCTTAATCACAACTATTTATAGCAACTTGAATTGTCGACCTTTTATAACTGAAACTTATCTTTTACTGAATTTATCTTTAAATGAAAGAGTAAAGGAGATTTTTTCAAATATCCAGCCAGTAATTGCATTTAAACAACCACCCAATCTGTTAAGAATACTGACCTCTGCAAAATTTCAGTTAATTGATAAAGAAATAGGATTATTTAAATGTAAAGATAACCATTTTAAAATATGCAAATTCTACCTTCAAGAAGTTAAAACATTTACAACATCAAATGGTTCCATATGGAACATAAAGAGTCATATAACTTGCAATAGTAAAAAATGTAATATACTATTAAAACGTTTATTTTGCAATAAGAGTATATAATGGAAAAATTAATAGTTTAAGACTTCGTACAAATGGACATATTTCTAGTTTTAGAACCGAACAATCAACAGATAGATTTGATAACCATGTCTATAATTGCCACCGCGCACATAATACAATTATATAACCTTTCTTCAAACTTTTTGGAACTTAAAAATGAAAAGAATTTAATTTCCTATGAAAAACATCTCCACAAACAAAAACATGACACTTTTAACTGACATTTCCTGTTTAAAATCAAATAAAAAAATTTGATTATAGTAGTTATAAAGATTAAACAATAGATAATTATCATTTCATGTTTAAAAATAGAAAAATATTATTTTGATAACAAAAGTAGCACTACTGATGATTTTTTGAAAGGCCTTGAGTGCTAAAAAATATTAAACTTAAATTTAGTGTATCTTCATTACAATTACTTAATAGTAACAATAAAAGAAATATTTCATACGCAGTGTTTATTTGTTTCACAACTACTTTATTTATATTGGTTATTAACACATTTCAAATTATATATATATATATATATATATATATATATATATATATATATATATATATATATATATATATATATATACATATATATATATATATATATATATATATATATATATATATATATATATATATATATATATATATATATATATATATATATATATATATATATATATATATATATATATATATATATATATAGGCCTAATGTAATTGTTTACAAGAAAGAAAAAAAGAATATTACATTACATCTTCATTAACCATACCAATACTTTTACAGATCAACTCAATCTAAATAAAAAAATAATTATGTAAAACAAACTCATCATATAACATGCTTTAATGTGATATCAGTAAATAACATATAGGATTATTTCAAAGAAAAATATCATATAAAAGTAAATGACAAATTTAAGGTATTAGTTTTGTAGTTTTTTTAATAAATTTTCAACTTTCTAATTATTAATACCCTTTTTAAGATACCATATTTATGTTGCAAATACACTATACCTGTATTACAAAAATGCAGACATACATAAATGCAACACAACAATTTTCTTAATTAGATAATTAAATGATTTGCATACTATACCAATTTTGATTGTTTGCAATACATTATGCAACTTCAACTTATTTTTCCTAATTTGTTTATGTTTAATTCCTAATTTTTTGTTTTACAATGTTATTTTCTATAAAATGCTTGCAATTTTTTTACCTATATGCACAATTTTACTTCTTTTACAAATACCACTTCTATAAGATCTTCTATAATAAAACTGACTAGTTTTATCAGTTTTATTATTTGTTTACCTTCCTTTATTATACCAGGGATATAATCCTTTTTATATCCAAGAGTCAGGGTCGGGGTAAAATGTGTATTCTTATTTGGTAAAAATGGGTAAATTTGGTGTATTTGTATTCATATTGTATTTGATAAAAAAAATTTCTTAAATATTTATATTTGTGTTTGATTGGAATGCATGTGCAGTTCCATAAACTAAGTTAACCAGTGTATTTTTAGGAAATACCAAAGGGTTTGCTGTTTTTTTATTTTATTTTCAATACTAAAGTAAATTAAAAATCTGTTTTTAAGGGATATTTGTTAAAAGGCTTGTTTTTATTTTTTTATATAGTAGACTATTTTATTGGTCTTGAAAAAATCTTTATGTTTTTTTCTTTAAAAAAAAAATATTTGTTTTTGTATTTGAAAAATGTTAATTGAATATATTTGTATTTAAATCTGTATTTGAAAATTTTGAAATTAAAGTATTTGTATTTGTTTTTGATCAAACATATTTGACCTCAACCCTGCCAAGAGCATATACAAAAATACTGATAAGGCAGTGGACACTACATATTTCTCCTAAGGACATTTATAATTGGTCAAAAGTAAGAAATCTATTAGGTAAAAAAGTAATAAATCTATTATTATCAAAAATTCATCTATTACATTGGCATAGATGTAAATCTGTGTTACATTGTTTCCTGCCTAGGATGATGAATGCTGGATCTTCTTGACTCTTCTCATATGTTTTCGCTTGTGCCTCCTTGGCAATGCAACTCTTCTTATTATCTTCTAATGAGGGTACAGCTCTAAAACTCAGTTAAATAGTTCTGAGGTCGACTGGTAATAAGGTTTCCCAAACTCTATGGTAGCTCTCAGAGAAGCTGATTCCATCAACAGCTGCAAAATTTCAGAGTATTAACAGTGCCATGTTGTGCACGGACGGTGTCCCTATTAATTCTTTTGATGCGCATTGTTGAGGAGCCCTATGTTACGACTTAGGATTAACTAACAGGACAGAGACAATTGCATAGCTTATTGCTTAGGAGACGGTGCTTTATCTATGAATGAGTCAAGTTCTCTTTAAACTTAAATTATGCCAAAAGTAACCCAAAATATTAAACACAATAAACCATCCCCAGCACCTAACTGTTTTAATATATTTTTTACTAATATTTGTAGTCTGCGAAGCAACCTTCTATCAGTTGAAACTTACCTATTGCAAAATTCACCAGACTTGTTTGCTGTTAGTTGACTCATTTAAATTCTGCTATTCCTTCTTCTGATCTCAATGTTGATGGGTACTATCCTTTGATTCACAAAGACTCCAATAGCTTGGAATCCTTTGACCATTCTTTTGTGTGCTTTCACTTAGCACCTCTTCACACTTTCACAATTCCCTTGGTTTTTTATCGTTCTCCTTCTTTCCAAGACTGCACTCTTTTAGATGTAATTTCTGATCAAATTGACCATGCTCTATCTCCTTATCGCTCTGCTATATATTATTGTAATAGGTAACTTTAATGCTCACCACACTGAATGGTTTGGCTCTAACGCCAAAGACCCTGCTGTCAGTAAAGCCTATAATTTCTGCATTTCTCAATCTCTTAATCACTTGGTCAACTTTGTGACTCGTTTTCCTGACAACCCTAATCATTTACCTTCACCCCTTGATTTATGTCTGGTCTCTGATCCTAGCTTGTCTTCAGTTTCTCTTTTTTCTCCTTTAGGTGGTTCTGATCATGCAACAGTCTTTTTAAATCTTTCATCTCGTACTTCCCTATTGGACTCATCATATCATCGTACAACTTGCTACTACTCTAAAGCTGACTGGGATTCTTTTCATGATTTTCTTGATGCCGGTTTTTGGGCTGATGTCTTTTTCCTCTCAGCTGAAATATGTGCCTCCAAAATAACCTCCTGGATTCATGCAGGAGTGGAAGCTTTTATTCCTATCTTGTTGGTTCCAAGTCAAACCTCATTTTCCTCTATGGTTTTCACCCTCTTGTGCAGCTGCTATATCTAATCATAATTATTTTTTTCATCTTTTTCAAAAGAACAACTCTCTTAAGAACAAATAGCTATTCATTATTGCAAAAAATCAATGTAAAAATATATGTCAGATGCTAAGCTCCATTATTCGCAGTTTAATAAATCCTGTATCTAATCTCAGAAGTTAGGCTCTAAAGGCTTTCAGAAATCTTCAACAGCATTGTTAATAAAGGTAGGTCTAACATTCCATCTTTCATTCATGGGACTGATCTTATTACCTCTTCCAAGAATTAGTCAGAACTGCTTGCAAAGACATTTTCTGCTAATTCGATGACAAATCTTATAGCCATTCTCCTCCTTTCAATCCAAATAAACAGGTTAACCCATTGTTAGACATTCAAATCACTCCAGCTTTCATAGCTAAAGTCATATCTTGATTAAACTCTTCTACGGCTTGTGGTCCAGATAACATTCCTGTCATAGTCTTGCAAAATTGTTCTCCAGAACTCTCTTCAATTCTGTCTAAGCTATGTAATAAGTGCTTGACTGAATCTTATTTTCCTGCTCGTTGGAAAACAGCATCTGTTGTTCCAATTTTCAAAAACTTTGGTAAACATTCTGACCCTTCCAATTATTGTCCGATTAGTCTTCTTTCTGTTATTAACAAGGTCTTTGAGCCTTTGATCAACAAATTTCTAACATCCCATTTTGAGTAAACAACTTACTGTCAAACAATCAATACGGTTTTCGTTCCACTCACTCTACAGCTGACTTGCTAACTGCTGTGAGTGAAAGATTTTATCATGCATTAGATGGAGGTGGAGAGGCTAGGGCTATTGCTCTTGACATATATAAGGCTTTCGAAAAAGTTTGGCATGCTGGTCTTCTCCAAAAGCTTGTTTCACATAGTGTATCTGGGAAAGTTTTTGAGATTATCAAATCGTTTCTTTCTAACTGCTTTTTAACTTCTGGGGTACCTTGAGGTTCTATCCTTGGTCCTGTTTTATTTCTTACCTACATTAATGATCTTCCTGACAATTTTACATATAAAGTAGCTCTTTTTGCTGATGACTCAACTTTATACTTCTGTCCTGACAAAATGTCTTCTCTTTTCAATCGCTTAGAACAGGCAGCCGATCTTGAATCTGACCTCACTTCTGTAACAGATCGGGGCTCACAGTGGGTTGTGAATTTTAACTCTAACAAAACTCAGTTATTTACTCCAAACAACTATCACAGTTATGTCAACATTCCTATAATAATAAATGACAACCCTCTCACTGAGTCCTCTTCATTACGTCTTTTTGGATTATCGTTTACTACTGATCTTTCATAGAAACCATATATACAATCAATTGCTAAAATAGCACAAGGTTGCTTCTCTTTATCATGCTTACCCTTTTCTCTTTCCTGATTCCATTGTCTACCTCTACAAATCTCTTATTTATCCCTGTCTGGAAAACTGTTATCATATTTGGGTTGGTTCTTCTAATGATGCTCTTTCTTTTTTAAACAAGGTCCAAAAATAGATTGTAAATGTAGTCGGACCCACTCTATCTGCTAAGGTTGAGGTTCTTTCCCATCAGTGTAAAGTCTTTTCTACAAATACCATCATGATCGCTGCTCAAAGGAGCTATTATCTCTAGTTCCATCAACTAAAACTCATTCTTGCTCGACTAATCATTCAACAAAGTCTCATTCTTTTACTATCTCTCCCTGCATGCTCTAAAAACTTTTATTGGTCTAGTTTTTTTCCCCGCACTTCAACCCTTTGGAACTCTCTCCCATTTTCATGTTTTCTTGACTCATA
>NC_088922.1:39085000-39152500 GCF_038396675.1 Hydra vulgaris
ATATATATACATGATGCACCTTTTAGTTTGACCAACTTTTAAACAGCTTTTAGAGTACCATTTTCAAATTTTGGGCACATTTCCTTGATTACATGGTCATATACATTATTTTTTTATACATTATTTAAAGTAAAATCAATGAGATTTTGGAAGTTTGTCTATTCTGTGAAGCTCTCTGCATGTTGACTATTTTTATATTTTAAATTGGATTCATATCTGATGAACTTCTAAACAATGGAAGATTAAAAAAACTTCTTATGAAGGCAATCATTAACCAGGTGATATGACATATGTTCTGGATCAAAAATGTAGCAAAAACAATTTGAATTAGTAACTCAATTTTTCAAAGATCTAGGTTGCATATGAAAAATGAAAGAGCAACAACAATGCGTGCAATAATATGTAATTCAACTCGATTTGCTCTTAACAGGAGTTTGTGTTAAGCCATTACAAATGTTTGCAGTCCTTGGCCTACTAGAGGTATTAGGCTTTTATTTATTTAGCAGTGACTGCTTGCTTGGTCCCAAAAAATATAACCTGTTTGGATAAGAGAGCAATTTACACAACTAATAGAAACATTGGTATTATTTTGCTCTAGTTTGCTTTAAATTTGATCTATGTTTGTTTTTCTTGTACTAAACCAATCAAAATAGAAGAAATTATTATGACCAACTTTTCAACCGCCATATATAGATTTTAGGTTCAATTATAGCTATGTAAAGTTTTATGGGATAGTCTAACTACTTACTAACTGTAAATTATGAACTACTAACTGTAAACTGTAAACTAAAGATTGAGGTCAACAAGTATATAAAAACGTCTCCACAAATATTGCAAAAATGTTCTTGTATTTACTTGAAAAAAACTTCCCTAAGACAAACATCACAAAATCTTAAACAGAAACACTGTAAAGGTAAGCTACAATTGCACTGAAAATACAGAAAAAATTATAAAAAACCACAACAAAAAAACTATCTTCCCAAGAATTGAAAATAATGACCCAAAATGCAATTGTCGAAACAAAGCAGAATGCCCCCTGAATGGTAAGTGCAAATTCAAAAATATTATATATAAATGCATCATTGCAGTAAAAAATAAACCCAACAAAGTTTATATTGGATTAATGGAAGGTGAGCGGAAAACCAGATATAACAACCACAAATCATTATTCAGTAATATTAATTACAAAAAGTGTATCGCACTATCAAATTACATCTGAGACTTAAAAAACAATTTTAATGAAACCCTTATACTAACATGGTCTACTCTCAAGTCTGTACCCCCTACTCAAATATTTCCAAAAGATGCCCACTATGTCTGTATGAGAAATTTGCTATTATATCGTATCTAAAACCTGAGGAGCTGCTTAACAAAAGAAACAAAATTGTATCAAAGTGATGCCACGAAAATAAGTTCTTATTAAAAAAATACAAAGATTGTTACAAACCTGATTAACAATTAAAAACAACTACATTAATCTACTCCATATATCACTAGGCTAACTAATAAATTACAAATACAAAGCTATTTTATTTAATTTCATAACATTATATATATCTTTATATCAATTTTAATTTTTGTTTATTTAATATATATATATAATGCACATTATCACATAAACAAATATTTTAAACAATATTAAACATATAATCATTTCACAACTATTAGTTAACTAAAAACAAATTAATAATATTGTTATTCTAACTACTAATCAATTTCCGTCCCATAATGATCTGAAATACAAGTATAAACCATAACGCCCACAAAATAAATCTTAGCAAAATTAAACTTTTACTACTTGCCTGATGATTGTGGTAACACATGAAATTCAGAGTTGCAATATTAAATTATATTATAAACATTAGCATTTAGTTAATTCCTGGTACTGCAGGTAACAGTAACATATATACTATATATATATATATATATATATATATATATATATATATATATATATATATATATATATATATATATATATATATATATATATATATTTAAACATCTTTGCTTCCAACAAGACTGCAAGCAGCCACTAATTAAAGTTGGAAGTTACTGTAAGAGAAAAGATGAAGATTGTAGAGCAAGATAACGATTGACGGACGATTTAAAAGATTGCAAATTAGATGAATCAGGAAAGCAAGATGAAGGAAGCAAATTCCAAAGAACAGATGTTCGAGAAAAAAAACTAGACGAATAACATTTTTGGAGCACTTAGGAACAGTCACAGAAAAAGGATGACACTTAATTGAATGACGAGTAACACGAGAATGAATTTTAGTAGATGGCACAAGAGACGCTAGCTTTTTAGAGCAGTGCCCATTATAGTATTTGTAGAAAAGAGAAAGAGAAGCAACATTACGACGATGTGATAATGGTTGAAGGTTGGCTGCAAGAGCAGGTCCAACTATGTTTACAATGCGTTTTTGCACCTTGTCTAAAAGAGAAAGGGCATCATTAGAAGATCCGCCCCAGATATGGCAACAGTATTCCATACAAGGCCGGATTTGAGATTTATAGAGATAGAGAATAGAATCCAGAGTAAGAAAGTGGCGAGCTTGATAAAGAGATGCAACCTTAGCAGATGCTAATTTTGCAACTGATTTGATATATGGTTTCCAAGAAAGATTGGAAGTAAGAGTTAATCCTAGAAGATAAAGAGTAGGTGACTCATCGAGTACCTCACCGTTCATAAATATAGGAAGATCTAAATTATTGCGATAACGATTGGCTGAAAAAAATTGAGTTTAATCGGAATTAAAGTTCACCAGCCACTGTGAGCCCCATGCTGTAGCAGAAGTGAGATCCCTTTCAAGCTCAAATGCCCCCTCCAAGCAATCAGAGGGTGTTGGTTTCTTATCATAACAAGAATATATGGTAGTATCATCAGCAAACAATGCCACCTTAGATGTGAGAATATCTGGAAGATCGTTAATGTAAATTAAAAAGAGCATAGGGCCGAGGATAGAACCTTGAGGAACCCCTGAAGTTACAGAATAAGAAGAAGAGTGTTGTCCATCGAGGACAACTTTTACACTACGATTGGAAAGGAAGGATTCAATGATCTTAAAGATGTAGCCGGATACACCATAAGAAGAAAGTTTATGGAGAAGACCAGCATGCTAAACTTTATTAAACGCTTTTGAAATGTCAAGAGCAATGGCCTTAACCTCTACACCTTCATCTAATGCACGATAAAACCTGTCAGTTATTACTGTTAGCAAATCTAACACTAAGATCACAAGATGAGACAGCTGAACTCAAATTAGTCTCACAAAGAGCAAGTAGGTCTGGTGAACTTTGCAAGAGATAAGACTCAACAGAAGAAAAGTTACTTCGAAGACCACGAATATTAGTGAATGATAGGTTTAAAGAACTTGGTGATGATGATGGTTTTTTGTGTTTTATAGTTTTTGGTACTTTATTCATTTTTAAATTAGATTGAAGAACTTGAATCAAAGCATAGATAGTACTTAGAACACCGTTTAATAGCCCAAGCAATTGCCTCATTACTACTAATAAACCCTAAGCCATAACAAAGGGCTCCAAATGTGGCCTCCGCAATGCACACCAAAAGTACAAACAGGGACACCATCCATGCGCAACATGGCATTGTTAATACTTTGATATTTTTCAGCTGTTGATGGAATCAGCCTCTCTGAGAGCTACCACAGAGTTCGAGAAACCTGACTACCAGCCGGCCTCAGAACCATAAAACTGAGTTTTAGAGCTGTACCCTCATAAGGAGATAATAGAATGAGTTGCCTAGTCATAAATACAGTGACACAAGCAAACCCATGCATTGAGTCAAGAAGATCCAGCATTCAACATCCTAAACTGGAAACAAGGTATTAAAAATACATCTGGTCTACAGATAGAATCTGTTTACCCCTTAAGTCTTTGCCTAGGAGGCCTTCTACAAGACAGTAGCTGGGTGCATTTAACATCTGCCCAAGATGAGTATTTTTATCGAGACACCATCTCTAGCCTTTACTCAACCAAGAGCCCCAAGGCAGGGGGTGTTTTAAATCGGAGTTGGCATCTCCTAGCCTTTGCCTAAAAAGGCGTATCCTACAAGGCAGCAGGACATGAAGCAGAATGTACTGGGTTACATGTTACCAGTAGCAGGATAACCTGATCTGACAAGAAGCAGGATAACCTGACAAGCAGGATAACCTGACAAGTAGCAGGATAACCTGATCTGACATGAATATATATATATATATATATATATATATATATATATATATATATATATATATATATATATATATATATACATATACAAACAAATATCTCAAGAAAATATACAGGGCATTAGCCAGGGAAAAATTTTATACAGTGTTTCTGCAATATTGAGTATTGAAATTTTGAAAAGTTGATAGACCAGTTCTGCAGCTAGATATTTATTCATAATCTTAAATTATTGGTTTTACCAGTATATATAGCTTGTTTTTGTTTTTGTTTTTTTTCAAACATCTTTGCTTCCAATAAGGCTGCAAGCAACCACTGATTAGAGTTTGAAGTTACTGGATGAGAAAAGAAGAAGATTGTAGAGCAAGATAGCAATTGCCGGACGACTTCAAGGATTGCAAATTTCATGAATCAGGAAAGCAAGATGAAGGAAGTGAATTCCAAAGAACCTATGTTCGAGAAAAAAAACATTATGACAATGTGATAATGGTTGGAGGTTGGCTGCAAGAGCAGGTCCAACTATGTTTACAATGCATTTTTGGACCTTGTCTAAAAGAGAAAGGGCATCATTAGAAGATCCGCCCCAGATATGGCAACAGTATTCAATACAAGACCGGATTTGAGATTTATAGAGATAGAGAATAGAATCCGAAGTAAGAAAGTGTCAAGCTTGATAAAGAGATCCAACCTTAGCAGATGCTAATTTTGCAACAGATTTGATATATCATTTCCAAGAAGGATCGGAAGTAAGAGTTAATCCTAGAAGATGATGAGTAGATGACTCATCGAGTACATCACCGTTCATATATACAGGAAAATCTAAATTATTGCGATAACGATTGGCTAAAAAAAATTGAGTTTTATCTGTATTGAAGTTCACCAGCCATTGTGAGCCCCATGCTGTAGCAGAAGTGAAATCCTTTTCAAGTTCAGATGCCAACTCCAAGCAATCAGAGAGTGTTGGCATCTTATCATGACAAGAATAGATGGTAGTATCATCAGCAAACAATGCCACTTTAGATGTGAGAATATCTGGAAGATCGTTAATGTAAATTAAAAAGAGTATAGGGCCAAGGATTGAACCTTGAGGAACCCCTGAAGTTACAGAATAAGAAGAAGAGTGCTATTCATCGAGGACAACTTTTATACTACGATTGGAAAGAAAGGATTCAATGATCTTAAAGATGTTGCCAGATACACCCTAAGAAAAAAGCTTATGGAGAAGACCAGCATGCCAAAATTTATCAAAAGCTTTAGAAATGTCAAGAGTGATGGCCTTAACCTCCAAGTCAGCTGTAGAACAAGAAAATCGAAATCCATATTGATGGTCAGAAAGTAAGCTATTTGATTCAAGATGAGAAACTAAGTGTTTGTTAACTAAAGATTCAAAAACCTTGCTTATGATAGGAAGAATACTAATGGGACGGTAGTTAGACGAATCAGATCGCTCTCCAGAATTTTTGAAGATAGGGATAACAGATGCCGCTTTCCAGCAGGCTGGAAAACAAAACTTTGATAAGCACTTGTTGAATAGTTTTGAGAGTATAGACGACAGCTCCAGAGAACACTTCTGCAAGACAATAACAGGTATGTTGTCTGGGCCACAAGCTGTAGAAGAGTCTAGGCAGGAAATCATTTTAGATACAGAAGCTGGAGTGATACGAATGTCAAGCAATGGATTGACCTGTTTGTTGGCAATATCAGGTAGAATGCAACTAGTGAAATCAAGAGATGATATTGATGAAAAGTTTTTAGCAAACAGTTTGGCTTTGTCTTTAGGTGAGGTGACAAAGTCTGAACCATACAAGAGAGGTGGAATTACAGATTTGCCCTTATTATTAATACCATTAAAGATTCTCCAGAAGTCACGAGAGCCTAATTTTTGAGATGAGATACAAGATTTCATGACCTGAGAATAGCGGGCTTTGGCGTTAGACAAAACCTTTTTACAGTTGTTTCTAGCAGTAATAAACAGACGTCTGTTTTCTGGAGAATTGTTTTGCTGATAGATATGGAAGTAATGGTTTTGATTGGCAATCGCAGCAGCACAGTGTGAGAAAAACCATGGAGGAGAGTGAGGCTTGACCTGAAATTGTCAAGAGGAAACAAAAGATTCCATGCCAGCTTGAATCCACGAAGTTATGTAAAAAGTACATTTGTCGACAGGAAGACGAAAGATTTCTACCCAAGGGCCATCACAAAGAAAATCACAGAAAGAATCCCAGTCAGCTTTAAAGTAGTTGTAATAGGTACAATGATAGGAGGATTCAGGTGATGAAGAAGAATGAGATATTAGTTTTAAAGAGATCAAACTGTGATCAGAAGCACCAAAGGGTGAATGTGGAGAAACTGAGCACTGACTTGGGTCAGAAACAAGACATAAGTCGAGTAGAGAAGGTAAATGATTCAGGTTGTCTGGAAAGCGAGTTGGAATGTTGACTATTTGAGTTAGGGATTGAGAAAGGGAAAAGTTGTAGGCTTTAATGCCAGCAGAATCACTGACACTAGAGCCAAGCCATTCAGTGTGGTGAGCATTAAAGTCACCGACAACAACAATACTAGCTGATGGATAAAGAGAGAGGGCTTGGTCAATATGATCAAAAATAACATTAAAAAGAGTGCAGCCTTGATATGAAGGAGAGCAATTTAGAACAAACAGAAAGGCGATAGAGTGAAGTGGTGCTAAACGAAAGCACATGAAAGAATAGTCTGTGGATTCAAACCTAGTTTCACAACAAATAGGTGAATTCTTATGAATGTAAATGCCCAGGCAAAGCATGTGACTATTGGAATCTTTACGAATTAAAGGAAGATAACCATCAACACTTAGATCGCATGATAAGACAACTGAACTTAAATTTTTCTCACAATGAGCAAGTAGGTCTGGTGAACTTTGCAAGAGATACAACTCAACAGAAGAAAAGTTACTTCGAAGACCACGAATATTAGTGAATGATAGGTTTAAAGAACTTGGTGATGATGATGGTTTTTTGTGTTTTATAGTTTTTGATACTTTATTTATTTTTAAATTTGTTGAATAACTTGACTCAAAGCATAGATACTCAGAACACTGTTTAACAGCCCGAGCAATTGCCACATTACTATTAATAAAACCTAAGTTGTAACAAAGGGCTCCAAATGTGGCCTCTGCAATGTACACCAAAAGTACAAACAGGGACACCATCCATGCACAACATGGCACTGTTAATACTTTCATATTTTTCAGCTGTTGATGGAATCAGCCTCTCTGAGAGCTACCACAGAGTTTGAGAAACCTGACTACCAGCCGGCCTCAGAACCATAAAACTGAGTTTTAGAGCTGTACCCTCATAAGGAGATAATAGAATGAGTTGCCTAGTCATAAAAACAGACACACAAGTAAAACCCATGCATTGAGTCAAGAAGATCCAGCATTCAACATTCTAAACTGGAAACAAGGTATTAAAAATACATCTGCGCCAGCCTAATAGATGAAGTAGGGGTGTGAGGATGGTCAACAGATAGAACCTGTTTACCCCTTAAGTCTTTGTCTAGGAGGCCTTCTACAAGACAGTAACTGGATGCATATAACATCTGCCCAAAATGAGTATTTTTATCGAGACATCATATCTAGCCTTTACTAAACCAAGAGCCCCGAGGCAGGGGGTGTTTTAAGTTGGAGTTGACATCTCCTAGCCTTTGCCTGAAAATACGTATCCTACAAGGCAGCAGGGCATGAAGCAGATTGTGCCATTAGATGCTTTATGTAAATAGTGCCATTAGATGCATCAAGCTCATTTACTTTTTGAAAGTAGAGATTAAATGCCATTAGAGTATAAGTGCCATATATGCCATTAGAGTTTGCCAAATGCCATTAGAGTTTAAATACCATTAGAGTTTAAGTGCCATAGTAAATAGATTCTTCAACTAAATAGTGCCATTAGATGCTTCAAGCTCATTTACTTTTTGAAAGTAGAGCTTAAAAATTTTGCATGAGTATCTTTATTTAAATAAGTAATAAATAATATTTAAATAGCATTTAAATAATTCAACTTTCTTGTTGGTTACTTCAATATTTGAAAAAACAAGTTTTTTGAGTAAATTAGGAGGTTGTTTTAAAGTAAATACTGGGTGAACTTTAGAAAAAATATTAGAAAAAATACTTTTAATACTTTCATTGAAAGAAACTTGAAATAAAAAGTTTGCTTTAGTTACAAAACGTTTACAATTAAGATTGCTATAGAATATTATCATAAAAGGTGATACTTTAGAAAAAAATATTAGGAAATCTAAGTATGTGTGTGTGTATGTACATATATATAATTATGTGTGATACTTACGATAATAGCATTACATCAATGGGTTCATTATCAACTAGAATTTCAAGCTTATCGCTACAATTAACATCTTCTTCATTAAAATACTCAATAAGCAATTTGTGATTAAGGCCAACAGGAATAGTTGTTTCAGTTATAGTAGATTTCATAGAGAAGTTCTGAAAATAAAAAACCAGCGATAATAAATGGACCTCTAAAACAAATTCAAATGTATATTATATAAATAAAAAAAAATTGAAACGAATTGCAGTAAATTAAAAAAAAAAATCAGCTCTAAAAAATATTCATTTTTACAATGGATCAAAGAGCTATATCTTTAAAAATTTAAATTGGAACACCAATTGTCTACATGATTCAATGCTTTCAAAATAGACAAAGCAATTTGTATTAAAAATTTTATACATTATAGTCATCATAAATTGTTATGGATGATGTCATAATGACATAAATCAGATTTATCACTGTGAATTTTTAGACTCATTAGGTCAAATAATCTAATACAAGCAAGATTTAAAAAAACAGCTATAAAGCCATAAAAAACTTAGAGCTCCTACTTATTTACATACTTCATTACTTAATGTAACATCTTCTTTTTCTTAATGGTGACCAAAAAAAAGTTATAACAATTAAACAATTATAAAAGATTTAGATAAAGAATTAAAATAAGATTTAGATCTTATAAAAGATTTGCCAAAAATGTGACCAAAAAATTTTTCCAACAACTTCTTTTTCCCATCCCTTCCTAAGTTTCCTTAAATTTTTAAAACTTTCATCATTAATTAAAAAAAAGAAAAAGGAAACTGCCTCACTGAACTTTAAAGAAACTTAAATATATTTTTGTATTTTCTATTTTAGTTAAATGGATTTGAATAAATGTTAAACAAACACTTGAATAACATCATCGTGGTTGAGAGTTTAAGAAAGTTTATTAAAAGGTATATAAAAACTTACTAGAGACAAATCTCAAAATATAGTTTTACATCACTAACTAGATCAACACATAACAAATTTTCTATTTAATAAACTTATATAAATTTTTTAACTTGATGAAAAAGTTGATTTTTTTAAAACACTGATTCATTTTTTATTATTATTATTTTTTTATATTAAACTCAAGACGTAAACTAGAAATAAAAAAAGAAAGCAAGAGCAATAACAATTTTATTGAAGAAAAAAGATCTTATAAAGCTAAGATAGTCCTTGATCTGAGACTATAAAAAATCCAAAACTGAAGTATAATGAAAAAGGATTGAGAAAAAAACTTACCGATCCTGATATTGATCCAATATTACAATGTATTAGGCCAGATATGCTTGATACATTGTAATAATGGAACTTAAATGATTCAAAACTTATTCAAACTCCCACCTTCTACATTCCTGGTAGTACCACACTTATCTTTTTTTTTTTCTATGCTGGAAGTAATAGACAAATACATTTTAAAAAATTTATCTATTCTTAACTTTTGTTTAAATGTGTCTGAGCTATTGCAGCTATTGCAGCTATTCTATATTTCTTATTTTGGTCAGCTAAAATCTGCCTAAAAGCCATAACTTTTAAATGTTATTACTGGGAATATCTATACTTATTATATAGGACCACACAAATTATTGACCAATTTCTCTTCTATCTAACATTAGCAAAATATTTGAAAAAACCATGCACAACAGACTTTATAATAAGGGTGCACTGATGCATCGACATCAGCCCGCCAATGCATCGACTATTTAGTCTATGCATCGGCATTGGGATTAGTCTTGGTAACCATCAGCTGATGTCGATTATTTTAAAAATTTTATTTATTTTTGTGTTCCTATATTGTATGCAAAAATATAATTATTCTATAAACGAAAATGCATGAATAAGCCTAAGTTTTTTTATAGACATATCTCCAACCACTAAACCTTTAAATACTTTTTGAACCATTTTTTATCAGAAGCTACCTGCATTTAGTGTCTTTTTATATTAATGGAAAGCAATTATATGACTTATGGATCCAACCTATACAAAGAGATAAGTTTAAATTCAATAAACAGAAATGTAATGTAAAATTAAAAAAAAAACTCTGCAAGATTTTCCTCTTTTTGATATTTACATTTAGCAAAATTTACAAATTGCTTTGAACGCTTATTTTTGTCTATATCAAAATATTCTATTAGATTATTTTGATTTATTCATATATATATATATATATATATATATATATATATATATATATATATATATATATATATATATATATATATACATATGAATGAATCGAAATAGTCTAATAGAATATTTTGATATAGAAAAAAAAAAGCATTTTTCATAAATATATATATATATATATTACTAACTATATTTAGAAATTAAACTTAGAAACAAAAATAAATAAAAAATAAATCAACAATGAGCAAAGCATCTAAGTAGTAAGCAAATTATAGCAAATAAACAAGCATTAAAATTGACAGTTAGCAATATATTTGAAAAAAAATCCTAATTTACCTATTAGTAAAAAAAAAGAGTACAAAATTGAATTTATGGCCAATGCCGATGCATCAGTATCGGCCTGTACTAATTGGCATTGACATCGGTTAAAAGTAGGCATCAGTGCACCCCTACTTTATAGCTTTCTTGACAAAAATCAATGTCTCTATAAACATTAGTAAGAATTTTGTAACAAACACTCCACAACACATGCACTTATTAAAATAGCTGAAACTTTGAGAAAAGCTTTTGCCAATAAACTTTTAACATTTGAAGTGTTTCTTGACTTAAAGAAAGCTTTTTATTCTGTTGATCAATCCATCCTCCTAAGTAAATTGGAACACTATAGTATCTTAATATCTCTCTAATCTTTTCAAAAACTTAGCATTTTGCTGAAGACACCTACTTACTCATACCAAACAAGTCATTGAAAAAATCAGCAAAGGTATTATTCGTGATTTATCCAATCTACTTTAATAGTTGCACTCTAACAAATTAAGTCCCCTTCCACTTCGAAACCTGTTTTATCGGCCCTGAATATTATGGCTATTGTTATTAGCATCATTATTATATTTGATGTTAATATTATTTACATTTTATTTTCATTTTTATTATTGTCATTATTACTTATTAATATTACTTAATATTGATCTGTAATATTTATCAATATTACTATTATTGTTTGTAAGATTATTATTATATTATTATTGTTATTAATGTTATTGTTATTATTATTACTAATATATTCATTACTATTGTCACTACTATATCTAATATTATTATTGTTATTATTATAATTTTCCTCATTAACTTTACTTTAAAATTATTATACAATTGCTATTATTATTTAATTGGTGTTTACTTTAGATTAGTACTTGTACTATTTGTAAATAACCATGAAATGTAAAAACTTTTGTTTCAGAATATATGTCGTTACTGTTGTTGTTATATATATATATATATATATATATATATATATATATATATATATATATATATATATATATATATATATATATAAATATATATATATATATATATATATATACATATATATATATATATATATATATATATATATATATATATATATATATATATATATATATATATATATATATTCTAATTTCACGCTCTCACTGGTAGACACTTTGAAAATATCATAAAATATTTATTATAAATATTATAACTATCATTTTAAATATTTTTTTATGATTATTATTAACTATTATTATAAATATACAAATAATCATTATAAATAATAATAACTATCATTTATTATTATAAATATACAATTACTTTGACATGCATTTATGCACCTCCATTATTTTGATATACATCTATAAACCTCCGTTTTTTTTTAAAATAAAAAATAGATTTATTTCAGGTCGCTTAACTGTAGAATTGAAATATATATATATATATATATATATATATATATATATATATATATATATATATATATATATATATATATATATATATATATATATATATATATATATATATATATATAAATTTTTTTTAAAGTTTTTTTATAATTTTTATGTTTTTTAATTTGCTTAAAAAAAATTTGAAAAAATCCATGCTTATCACTATAATTTTGAATTGATAATTTTACTGCATAAAAATAAAATTTGAAAAAAGTTTAACATTTTCAGTAAAGAAAAAAATTATACTCTAGAGTTTCACTTTTAATCTGTGATCTCTTCTTAAAACTTATTTTATTAGATTTAACAACTAAGATTTCTGTTATACAAATATCTATATAGCCCATTAAATAACCTGAACAAGCAATAACTATTAACCTAATTCTAAAATAAAGTTAAATAATTATGTTTTATGTAAAATTAATCAAAAAGCTCTTGATTAAATTTTAATCAAATGAAATTTATTTAAATTTGATTAAATTCCCTAGTCTTGTATATTTACTCACTTTTTCTAGAATATAAACCTTGAGTTTTAATGGATTTATTGACTATCTATATATAAAGATACTTATT
Source organism: Hydra vulgaris (assembly GCF_038396675.1). Lineage (NCBI taxonomy): Eukaryota > Metazoa > Cnidaria > Hydrozoa > Anthoathecata > Hydridae > Hydra > Hydra vulgaris. The sequence goes on from NC_088922.1 coordinate 39,097,983, forward strand.
GATAGTAAAAAAGTTTATGTTCTTTTTAGGAATTTATACTCACTTTGGTCTCGGGAGGAATGAGTTTTATGTGTTTTGAATTGCTTCCTATATTTTTAATGCAAATTGTCATATCATAATGCACGTGTGGCTTAGCATTACGAAACTCTACCTTTTCAGGCTTTATTTCAATACCTTTATTAGCCATAAATTCCACTAGAGGCTAATAGTCAATCCAATTTTTTAAAAAATGTCAAATTATTTGAATGATAGTTATTAATTATTTGAATGATAAAGTGGATAATCTAATATATATCAAGATAATCTGAAAATATAGATGCCAGTTTGTTTGTTATGGTCATGGTAACGGCATAACGACCTTCCTTAATTTAAACAAAAAGTTTACGGAATGTTTATAACGCTTCGATTTTTAATCGTAATTTTTCCGTGATTAGGCGTACACACCGTTGCGGAAATAATTTATTTGAAAAAAATGTCTACCAGAAACGGTTTGCATTTTGGAAACCACGAAACATCCTACTATAATAACCTAAATTTTGAAAATATTCTGTCGACACCAGGCCCGTACGCAGGAAGGGTGCGTAGGGTGCGTACGCATCTCCCCCCCCCCCATCAATTTTCGAAAGGTCCACATTTTATATAATATTATATTTTTTATTGGAAAAATTGCACCTTTAACTGCATACAGCATACGTTTTTCGTTTCATATTGATTAGATTTTTCTATTCTATGGTACTATACACTTTTGACGTCGCTAAGTCTTGTCGTTATGAACACTATAATGTCTTCATTAACGTTCGTACGATTTTTCCTGAAAGCAATTTTGTTTTTAGTTTCGCGTTTGCTTATTACCGCAACCAGGTGCTATCGTAGATTAATTAATTTGTTTTCTTTAAGTTTTCTTAATATATTACAATTTTAATATTATACGTTTCGATTACCACATCAATTTTTTCTCATCCAATATAGTAAGATGTCCTTTTTTTATTTATTCCGTATATTTTCATTGTTTATTATTGCAAATATTATTTATTATTATGTATGTTATTGTTGGACACAATGGTAACTAATATTTTATGTTGCTTTTAATTGTTTTTTACGTTATTGTGTATGATATATATATATATATATATATATATATATATATATATATATATATATATATATATATATATATATATATATATATATATATATATATATATATATATATATATATATATATATATATATATATATCCGGTACATCCACATTTTTTCTAAAATTACTGGTGTTGCACAAATTTTTATCTGATAATATATTTTCATTTTTATATTTACAATGCTATTATTAGTATATGATATATTTATAATTTCATTTTTTAAAAATTTGCATAGTTATTATTATGAGAAATTGACCATACTCAGTCACTCTTCATATACTATGGGGCGCAAAGAGCAAAATGAAAGAAAACAAATATCAGCCGCTAAAACTTGTCAATCTCTAGATGGATGGTGTACAAAAAAACAAACTAAAAATCATAATCAATCTCTCAATGAAAATGCACCAAATACTAATACCGAAATTTCTTAACAACATGATTCTATTGATAGTCCTCTCGCTAAAATATCTCGTACTACCAAACAATCAGATTCTGAACCTCTCGCTTTCACCAATGATGTTAGTAAAATATTGAATGCTACAATGAATTATGAAGAATTGAGTATGGCGATGAGGACACTCGATGATAGTCAAAAGTTCTTTCTCTTAAATAATCACTTCAAGCCACCTATAGAATATATTTTTACGTCACAATTTCTTCACAAATGTCAGCGTCAATTCAAGGCAAGATACTTGACGGATTACAAATGGATGGTCTACATTCCATTATTGAATGGCGCATACTGTATCCATTGTTCGGTAATGATTCCTATCTCCAAAAGACAGAATTTGGGAATATTCGTAAATAAACCATTTACCGCGTTTCATAAGTTAGACGAGAAGGCAAAACACCATCAAACAAAAATAAGCCACCGCGATGCAATGATTTTGTCAGAGACGTTTTGTAATTCAATCAAGAAGCCAAATGAAAAAATTGATACTCGTTTTGATGAAGAAAGAAAGATTAACATAGAAAGGAATCGACACATTGTAAAAACAATAGCTGAGGCAATCCTTTTCTGCGGAAGACAGTGCATTGCTCTGAGAGGTGATCAAGAAACATTGTTGGCATCTGATAATTCGATAAAATACAACCCGGGTAACTTTTTGGCAGCGCTCCAAATTGTTGCGAAACATGATGAAATCCTACATCAGCATCTTTCCCATATTGGTATCAGTAATCGAAATGCGAAATACACCTCTCCGTGTATTCAAAACGAAATTATAAGAATTATTGGATACGATACCATCCGTAGTGACTTAGTTAAAGAAATAAAAGCTGCTACGTTCTACAGTATTCTTGCAGACGACGTGACTAGCCATAATCGTGAGGAACTTGCATTTTGCATTAAATTTGTTGATCGAAACAAAGATATTCGTGAAAAATTTTTATCTTTTCTCCATTTTCCAAGAATCACCGGAGAAGTCATTGCTAGCACCATGATTCAATTTCTGCAAGACGTCAATCTCGATTTAAAAAAAATTGGTGGTCAAGGATACGATGGAGCTGCAAATATGTCCAGTGATAATGTAGGTGTTTAGAGAAAGATAAAGAATGAGTCTCCAAAGGCTGTATATATCCACTGTAGCGGACATTGCCTTAATCTTGTTATAGAAATACCATTGCCAAACTGAAGAACTGTTGTCTGTTTTTCTTTGCTAGTCCAAAGCGCGAGAGTCTTCTGCAATCAATCATCATAAAGGTATTACCAGACATTTCTAAACCCAGAAAAGGTCTCATTGACCTATGTAGAACAAGGTGGTCTTCACGGCATGACTCCTACAGACATTTTTATCAAGCATACTGTTACGTAATTATCGCTCTAGTATATATTTCATATGGTGCAAACAAAGATGCATGCGGAGAAGATTTCATAAATGTTACATGGGATACAACATCCAGAGACAATGCTAATTCACTGCTGACAAGTCTTACGTCTTTTGACTTTATTATAAGTTTCTTGACTATGTACTAATTCCTGTCACATTTGGAAGGAATAACTGTGAAATTACAAGGCCGCACTATGGATATTATCATGGCATACCATGAAATTGCTGAGGTGAAATATGTTTATAAAGACATTTTAAGAGACATGGACGAAGAATTTTCGCGTGTCTACACCCAAGCCGAACAAATAGGACGTTCTGTCAACACCGAACCAACAAAGCCAAGGACTGTTGGACGTCAAATAATGCGCAACAATGCTCCTGCGATTAATCCTGAAGAGTATTATCGACGAAATCTCGCCATTCCATTCCTTAACCACATAAGCTCAGAGTTGGAGAGTCAATTTTCTGACCTTTCTATCCTCTCCTCTAAACTGTTGGGGCATGTACTATCTACTCTCTGTGAAGAGGAAGGAGCATTTCATCAAAATGTTGTCGAATTTTATGCAGAAGACTTACCATCTGCTGATTTGTTTCCCCAAGAGTTGTTTCGATGGAAGCATCGTTTCCAAAACAAACCTCTGGAAGAATGTCCTTCAACTGCAGCGCAAGCATTAAAAGAATGCGACGAAGAGTTATTCCCAAACATTTTTACTCTTCTAAAAATTTATTGTTCAATCTCAGCGACCAGTTGCGAATGCGAACGCAGAGCTAGTGCATTGCGCAGGCTCCATACATATTCGAAAGCAAGTATGAAGCAAGAAAGACTTTCTGTACTTGCATTAATGCATATCCACTATGGTAAAGTCATCGACGTAGAGAAAATTGTTGATATATTTTCACAAAAATATCCTCGGCGTCTACAATTACGATCTGTTTTGACTGAAATTATTTTACTTCACACAAATTCGGTGTCGGTGCTTATTAAGCTTGTGTGTCATTATAAAGTTTATATTTGTGTATTATTTTGGAAGCATTATATTTGAAATGTTGTAAAAATGGTCCACTTTTTCAAATTTCGCACCCTCCCTCGAAAAATCCTGCGTACGGGCCTGCGACGTCTTTTAAAAAAAGGGGGTTAAACGGACAGGTCATGAACTTTTGGTGTTCAAGATAGGTAACTTCTAGAATTGCTACAGACTTTAAATTTTGTAGTAATAATGCTGGTGTCAAATAAGAATGTTTAATTAAAAAAATCGGGGTCTAGGAACAATATTAACCAGAAAATTCTGGTCCCACTGTCCCATATGTGGAAGAGATTTTTTAAACTAGATCAAAATTTATTGAAAAAATTAACTTATGTAAAGAAAATTTCATGTCATTTAAAAATGGCGACCAAGTAAAGTTCACAATCAACTCTATTTGGAAGGATATCAACTTTACAAGGTCATAACTTTTCAACGTTTAAATATTTTCTTACTACATAACAATTTTACACATAAAATTTAATCACGCTTATAATGGCCGAGATTTTTTTTTAAATATTCATTGTGCCTCCCTCTTGCTCCTTTTCATTCAAGTACTTTGACAAGTATTGAGACCCCAGTTAAAAGGTAAATATTAATAAATAAAAATAATACTTTAATTACGTTAAATAAACCTAAATTACTAAGTAACAATTTTACACATGAATTTTAGTCGCGTTCATAATAGTAGAGTTTTTTTTTAGAAAATAGTGCCCCCCCCCCCTCCTTCCATCCTCCATTCTATTCAAGTATTTGTACCTTGGGGCCCTAGTTTTTAAGTAATATTTTGCTAAACTCTAATCACCGTGTTATTTTGCTAAAAACATACTTTAAATTAGTATGAACATGCTTATCTTAAAGTTATATATCTTGAATATCAAAAAATCCTAAAGTTGCTCCTATGGTATATGTTAATTTGTTTTTCGATTAGAGAACAGTTTAAAAAACTCTCGTAAATATATATATATATATATATATATATGAATATTTATGAATAGATTCTGAGGCCTGTTTAGACCAAAAACCCAATCCTTCATTTGGTTTTGAACTTCCATAAAAAAAAGAAATTCACACGCCAAATTTGACATAGATCTCTTTGTACTCGTTAATAATTAATTCATATTCAGGTAACAAACCAGAACCAAGACATGCAGCTTTAACCGCTTTTAAATATTTAAAGAAATTAAATATAGAAATAATATGTTCATCATTTTCTAGTTTCGAAGATTTTATTAATTTTTCTAAAACGTGAGTATTTTTCAGTAGTTTTGAACATTTCCCACCTTTAAATTGACCACCATGCAGCTTAGGTCTTTCAAAATCTAAACTTTGGTTCCAATGATTCGCCGATAAAGTTGTATCTATGGATTAAAAATATTTTTCAAGGTAGTTGTAAATTCTGTTTGTATTTCCACTAAGTAGATGAATTTCCATTGGAGCAAGAATTTCAATAACCTTTGCGTCATCAGGTAGATCAACTAGTGGAAGGTTGACACAATTATTATGAAATGCAGCCGAAAGCTTTTTTTTTTATTTTATATCTTTACAGGAAGTTTTGTAAGCATTAGCTGATGAACGGATACTTCCCAGAGTTCTGAGCTCACCATGAATTTGAAAACCTTGCATTTTTTCTTTGCTATTATTACACCAAGGGCAAGAATGTGTTGATCCTGCACTTTCAATTCCAAAAATTATATCGGCCATTTTTATTTCAAAAGCACAAAAGTAATGTAATTTATTTAGTTTCAAAATATTGAGAATTTTTTCAAGATTCGAATGAGAATCAGCCACATTTTCTACTAAGCCAATAATAAACAATTTATTTACGCCTCCGTTTTTGTATTTTTCATTGCCTATTCCTTCTTCATAGCTAAACTTTTTTCTTTTTACTTTACTTTCTGCTTCTTTTTCAATAATATTTAAGCAAAGTTTTAGAAATCCCCCTTTAACGTCAATTTCAAACTTTAAAATATAATCCTTCGATGATTTTCTCTCTGTTATTACTTTCTCAACAAGTCCTTAAATGTTTTTACAATAAACCAGTTGTCTGGAATCTTTTTCAAATTTGATTTCTGTTATATCATAATATTCATTAAAAAACCCGTCCTCTTCACTTAATTTCTCTCTTACATTATTTTCAAATGGTGTTTTACCTTTCGCTGTAACTTTGATTTTAGTTCCCTCTTCCAAAATTTTTCGTACCATTACTTTTGAGCATTGAAGTTCCGCACCTCGTGTATATTAAAATGAAAAAATCAAAGTTTTCAGTTTTTATATTTCAGATTATTTACGTAAGGTTCTAAATTTTGAGTTTAAAATATTATATCAACAGTAACCCTACCTTTGTTCAGTTCCTCTGTTAAATTTTCTCTTCTCTTTGAGTGTGAGTGCAAGGGTGGGATAATCCTGGTCCAATAACAACCTTGCACTTTTTGCATATTTTTATTGGTCTAGGTGATGATATATTTACTCTACCCAGCTTGATTCTTCCTCTGTTATCAGATGTTGATCCTGGTGTAATTGTAGTTCGAGCACTTTCACAGATGTCACAAACACAGAACGATTGGTTTCTAGTGAGTATGCTAACTTTGACTTTTGAGAAGTCATACGGTTCACTCAGAATAATGTTTTTATCTTCTTTTTCTAGTCTTTCTAATGATTTTCTGCATATATTACAAATACCATTAGGAAAATGTTCCTTGCTTAAATCAAATGATTTTAAAAAGGACTTAAATATTCTATTCATGTCACAGTTCCTTCTTTAACTTCTATCATTCCTGATCCTTTTGAAAAACAAACTAAGCAGACTAAAACTCTATTATCCTAGTGAGATTTTTTGTAGTTTGGCATTTTTGATTTGAGCAATACTGAACTGTTTAAATTATTACAATTAACAGTAGATAAAATTTTTTTTCTTGCGGTATACCACAAGGGAGTACATTAGGCATAAGAATTATGGTTGATATTTTAAAAAATGTAATGTAAACGTTTTTACCGTTATTAACGTGTTATTTTTAATATATTTATAATTAACATATTAGTATTAACCTTCAAATTAAGGCCCCAAAGGTCCAAATACTTGAATAGAATGGAGGATGGAAGGAGGGGGGGGGGCACTATTTTCTAAAAAAAAACTCTACTATTATGAACGCGACTAAAATTCATGTGCAAAAATTGTTACTTAGTAATTTAGGTTTATTCGACGTAATTAAAGTATTATTTTTATTTATTAATATTTACCTTTTAACTGGGGTCTCAATACTTGTCAAAGTACTTGAATGAAAAGGAGCAAGAGGGAGGCACAATGAATATTTAAAAAAAAATCTCGGCCATTATAAGCGTGATTAAATTTTATGTGTAAAATTGTTATGTAGTAAGAAAATATTTAAACGTTGAAAAGTTATGACCTTGTAAAGTTGATATCCCTCCAAATAGAGTTGATTGTGAACTTTACTTGGTCGCCATTTTTAAATGACATGAAATTTTCTTTACATAAGTTAATTTTTTCAATAAATTTTGATCTAGTTTAAAAAATCTCTTCCACATATGGGACAGTGGGACCCGAATTTTCTGGTTAATATTGTTCCCAGACCCCGATTTTTTTAATTAAACTTTCTTATTTGACACTAGCATTATTACTGCAAAATTTAAAGTCTGTAGCATTTCTGGAAGTTACCTATCTTGAACACCAAAAGTTCATGACCTGTCCATTTAACCTCCTTTTTTTAAAAGACGTCGACAGAATATTTTTAAAATTTATATTATTATAGTAGAATGTTTCGTGGTTTCGAAGATGCAAATCGTTTCTGGTAGACATTTTTTTCGAATAAATTATTTCCGCTACGGTGTGCGTAAATTTATCTTGAATACTAAACTGTTGTTAATGTTTTTAAAATTAATCTAAGCTACCTGCGTTGTTGTGCTAAAGTTTTTTTGTGTTAGTCAGTGCAATTGCAGCGGATATGCATTTGGACAAATTATATTTTTGCATTTGTTGGTGTAACAGTCTAAGATTTACATATGGATCAAACTCATTTTGCGTTTATTAGCCTATAGAAGGTATACGGTTGGTATTGCATTGGAATGCAAGTAGCAAACACGTTGGTTAAAAAAAATTAATAATTTAATTTAAAAATTTACTTAAAGTTACCATTAAAAAATCTGAAACTTCTGAACAGTGGTGGATTGAGGTTTAGCGTTGTGTGTGTGTAGGGGGGAGAAAGATGGGTTAGCGGGGGGGATGGGGGAGGGAGGGATGGGGGGCTATGGGAATGATTAAGCGACGACAAGGGTCGGAGGTGGCACATTATCCCTAGAAATGGTTTTTCGAGAATCGCACTTGTGATAAATATATTTTATCAATGCTTTTATATGTCAATTATCATAACTATTAAGTACGTCCAAGACACTAAACAATCTAAAGTTTGAGTTTGCTAAGTTTACTTTGGTTACCAATTATTGTTAAAAAATTTAAAAATACATTTAAACAGTACATATTACTGAAAGCAAGCATTAAGAAAGAAATTTACTCTCCTGCTTGTTTACTCAAATTTTGTTCTGCTGTTGATTTTGTAGAGTATAGACAAGTTAGGAAAACATGATGTCATCTATTTCTCTATTAAGAATTGATGTGGGCTGTTCATTTATAGTTCAGTTGTCACTGCTGGAGATATTGATGCATACACACATTTGAAAGAGGGCCGACGCGAGTAGGTTTCAAGTGGGGTGGGTTGCTATTCGGATTTTACATTTTTTTTAGATTTTTTTTCTTCTCCTTTTCACAGTTGTTTTAGTACACCAAGTCATATTTGTTTTGATAGAACAAACTATGTTAAAAATCCATTGAATGTGTACATCTAGATTATAAGAGATATTTTTTTAGAACAAAACGTTTCTGTTTTGTTCTAAAAAATAGAAAAAATTTTCTGTCACAATTGCAGGCAAATTTGTAGATGGTTTGTTGTTGTATAGTTTTCTTTTTCCACTTAAATAAATTTGTAATGAGAAATTTATATTTTAGGGGGCGCCAGTTGACTGACTTAGGTAAGCGCAGGCCCCCCTTCCCCATCCCCCACCCCCCACGCCTTATGCTGAATCCGCTACTGCTCCTGAAGATCAAAGCGAAAAAATAAATATAAAAACCAAAACTTAAACAAAAAACAAACAATTGAAAGCAATACTATATTTATAAAATAAACAATGGGCACCAAAAATAGTGAAATTAATAATTACTGATTTAAAAAAAGCGAAGAAATTAAAAAAATAATAATAAAAAAGTAACAAAGATAAAGAAATGAAATAATTACTGATTAAGCAAAAAGAATAGATAAATGGACGGAAACAAAAAATATGAAGAATAAAAAGAAAAAACGGAGGTCTGAGAGCTCTTGATCCACAAAAAGTGAAGCTTTAGGACTAAAGTAAATTCTAAACTTTAAGACAAAAGTAAAGATAAGATAAAATTGATTTCAAAAAGGAACAAGGAACGTGCAAAAGACGCAATACATATGCATACCCACACATACACACACACACATACACACACTAAGTGTTGTTAAGTGTCTGGAGGTTTCTCTATTGGAGAAACACTTAACAACAAGGATTCATAAGCATGTTACAAGTGACAAACAATCTAATATTTATAAGCATTTAATTTCATCTGTTAATTGTAAAAACCTAAGTAACTATAATTGTTTTAAAATTTTGGATACTGCTCCTCACAAAAACAAATTGAAAATTAAAGAAGCACTTCATATTAAATGGAAAAACCTATCTTTAAGTAAACAAACTGTTCATTGTAATATAAATTTGTCAATCTAGTTGTGTTTTTTATTTACTTATAATTTTTTACAAAAGAGAGAGAATTATAAAAAAGTTTTTGTCAGACAACGCGCTTATGTTACTGAAGTTGTTAAGTCGCAGAGTTTCTGAAGTGCATTGCAGTGGTGCAGATCATACCATTGGCACCTTTTTTATATATATAAATCTTTCTAGATTATTTAAAATACAAAATAAAGCACTTTTGAAGATCTAGATATGTTATATACACAACATATATAAAGTTATTATATACTATAACAAACGAAAAGAAAGGAATTTTAGGAAAGAAAAAAGTATGGAAATGAACTTAAAAAAGCCGTCTTTTAAACGTCTTTTAAACATTTTGAAAGTCTTTTGAATGTTATAGACGTTTTTTTAACGTTCAAAAGGTGTCTTTTTTAGATCCTGTGTCCACTGGGTAGCCTAATAATAAAAACTTTGATTTGAGAAACACAACATTATATTTGAACAAAAGTAACCTAACAATTGGAACCAAACTTACTGTTACTGGAACAAAAGTAACCTAAAAATTGGTTCTAATTACCCTCTGGCCAAAAAAACATAATTTTAAAAAAATTGTTTTTTTACTTTATAGGATTATAATTCGTAATTAGATTTCAAACCGAAATATATTTGCCGCTTGAAAGATACGTCTATTCAAAATATATTTAAAAGATACGTCTTAAAAGATACGTCTATTCAAAATATATTAAAGAGATACGTCTATTCGAAATATATTTTGCCGCTCAAAAGATACGTCTATTCAAAGTTTACAACCCCTTATTTTAGATTGTTTGACAGTTTTAAAAAAAGAACAAAAAATATTTTTTAACTAAATAAACGCATATCATCTTACTTTAGTCTAAGTTAATTTTTAATTTAATTTTAAATTCGTTATCTAAGTTTTTTATATCATTATTTTAATTTAAACAGGAAGAAAAACAAAATTTAAAACTATTTGTAAAAGAATATAATGTGTTGTGAATTCGAACCCCAGCCGTCTTGCTCTAATTTTTCGAAATTTTTTCAAAAGTGATAATCTTTTAAAAACCTTCAAAAAATTAGAAAAATATATCTTACGTAATCAAAAAATATTAAAAAAGAAACGATTGATAGATCAATAAATAGTATGCACAGTTTATTTTTCTCTCAACTAACTCAACTTTTACTTTAATTTGGTTTTCAGATATGATCGAATCGTTTTTAAAAATTTTAATGGGCGGGTGAAATAAGCAAAGACATTGTAGTTATACCCTAGGGTAAAAAAAGAAGTAGCTCGTACTAAGCTAATACTAGCTAGTACTTATGACGTTATCCTCATATTTTATTCATCATAATAAATTAAGGGCGATAAATGTTTTAAAAAAAAATATAGACTTAACAAAAAAGGCGGTGGAGTCTGAACAGATGTTAAACTTCGATGAAATTGTATTGTATTTCAAATACTGACTTATGCAATAACGTCATAAAAATTTTTTTTTATTGATAATTTTTTTTTAAAATTAAAATAAAAATATTATTCGTAAAACGTATAAATGTGTAAAAAAGAGAAACGTTACAAAAAAGTTCTAGCTCTAACTAAAAAGATTATTGAAGGTTGACAACCCCAAAACATTACCTAGCCTGAATTAAATTTAAAAAAAAAGTGGGGAGGCCAGTGACCCCTGCCCCCCCTCCCGGTGTCATCGGCTCTGGATACCCATTTTTAAATTTGAATTACGAAAGTTGATGATTTTTTTTTAATAATGATTAAAAAAATACAGCACCTTAAAGTGGTTAAATTTCGTCGCTTTGGATTTGGAGATGATGAAAACTTTAAAATAATATCGAAAATTTAAAAGCCTCTACAAAAGTTAATGATGGAACATGGTACTTCTTTTAAGACCAACATTTCGTATCTTGTTCAATCATTTATCTAAATTCTGTAAAACAAAAAAAATTAGCTTTGGAGTTTATTCAAAGCAATAAGGAAGAAGAGTTCACTACCTCTTCAATACAGTTTTGTTAAGCCGCTTCAAGGTGTTCGCTTATTACTCTAAACATAAAATTAATCTAGTTAGGATATTAAGTTATTAATAATGGAAAACATCTTGTTTCTTTTAGTAATGTTAACAAAGCGTTTATATTTTTGTAAGTTACAAGTTAACTTCACGATATATGTTCATTTTATGGTTTAAAACATTACTATTTTGTGATTATTCACCCTTTAACAATTTAATAAAACAAAGTACCTTCTGTATTATTCATTTTTATTGTATAATTCAAAAGTTAGAGACAAAATAAATTGCCTGTAATTCTTAGTTGAAATTGACAGCAAATGTTTGTATAAAAACTTTGACGTAGCAAAAAAAAACAAAAAAAAAACAACCGAAAAACAATTAAAAATATTCAGTGCCATTTTGCCAAACTAAAATTTTATTGTGATATAGATTGTAAAGGGTTTCATGATATAATTCTGTGATCTTCTAGAAGTCCTGTCAATAATATATTCAACCTTGTACGCATTGTAAAAAAAAAAATAATAATAATAATAAAAGCAATAGTTATTTATTAAGAGATTTTTTATTTGGTGGGCTATATAAATAAAAAATAAATATACGATAGTCCATCAATACAAAATTCATGTTCATCTTGCATGATTGCAAAAATGGTAAAAATGATTGTTTTACTAAAAGCCGTTACTTCCTGTTTGACAGTTATTTGAAGCAAAAACCAAGCCGGTGATTGCGTCTTGAAGCTCTGAATAAATATAATTTAAACTAGCATAGTTCTGCAAAATCGATCAATTCTCAAAGAGAAAGTACACTACATAATCTAAGTGTAGGGAGGTGGTTTGGTAGTAGGCAAGACAAAAAACTTTTTAAAGTGATTGTTCACAAATTACGTCACGCGATAAGGGGAAATGTATATAAAAGTGTACATATATCAACTGCGGCTATTTAAATGACTTAAACTTTAGTAGACAAATGTAGACTCTACTGCGTTTTTGGCTTTTTTAGTCAATGATATAGCCGATACCATCGATGAAAAAATAATGAATAATAATATAATTAGTAAATAAAAATAATAACTATTAAATAACAACAATAGTTAATACGCATTAGTTTAAAACTATATAATGTTAATATTACCTGCACCGCGACACTAACTTATTGCTAAAGAAGTTATCTAAATTATATATTTATCAAAAGCTAAATACTTTCGGAGGTTATTTGGTTATGAGGGAGGAAGAGGGGGTTGCTGTTATCTAAAATTGTTCAAAATTGCGTGACGTAATTTATGGACGACCCCTGATATATTTTCATATTTTATTTTCGCATTCTTGAGTGTTACATTAAATCACTCATTAGCTTTTAACATAAAGCTTAGTTTTAAAGCTTATTCTTTGAACTAAAGAAGTTTAAACTTTTATAATCAAAATCTTAACGAGTAGGGGTACAGTGGATCGAGGGGCACAGTGAATAAGTGGCTTTTTCTCAAAGATTAAAACTTTTTTTTCATCTTGATAATGTAATCATATTATGTGCTCATATATCAGTCATCTTTATTTATAGTTGTTACCATATAATTTTTGACTACCGGTTTTTGGTAGGTAATTTTTGTTTATAGCTAACTAAACTAAATTTTCTTACCGTCCTTATGTTTGTTAAGGAGAATATGGTTGAAATAATTTCAAAAGCTGAAGTTTTTTATTCGGATTATTGATATTTATGCTTCCTTTTAGAAGTATAGCTTTTCTTTTAACAACACTCATGTCCCAAGAAATTAGACTTAAACTTAATTTTTTATGGTAGGGCACAGCGAATTGGGGTAAAGTGAATAGGATGATTCACTATGCCCAATTAATGATCTTAAAGATTATATTTATGTATTTTTATTTTTAAGTTATGAATAATAATATTTTAACATTTTTATAATTTTTGTTATCAACAAAATTCTTTTTTTTTATTAATCTAATTAAAAAAATTATGCCAAAAGTATAGTGTATAGTGTTTTTACTCCCTCAGCCTCAAAATTATTTGGCTGTGCCCCTATTCACTATCATTAACTCACGGCTGTGTTCATTTATTCACTGTGCCCCATTTATTCACTGTACTGGGATACAGTATATAATATAACACAACTCACTTTATACCTTTCTGTGAGCCGTTAGATAATAAATATTTGGGTTTTAGTGATTTATTATGATGAAGGACATATATCTCAATCCTTTCGCCTTGAAAAAAATAAATTACAATAACTTTTGCTCAATTTAAGAAATAAATAAATCCGATCCACTGTGCCCCAACACCCCCTACTTGAAAAACCTCGTCTTAGAGACGAATGAATGAAATTGAAGTTTTACGTGAAAATAAGTAGAATTTTTTGATTAAATCAAATGTTATTTGGATCTGGTATCTAATAACAGTTTTTTATTATTTATAAAAACTCGTTAAAAAAAATAATGCATTTAATTTACAAGATAATAATAAGAAAAAATAAAAATTTTTAAAAAATTTTTCAGCTTTCGTTTGACTAATGATTTGGTTCAGTTATTCATTTAATAAATAACCGAACCCTCGTCAAATAGTCTTAGAGGATTTCTGATGCAATAAAATTTTGAAAAAAAAAATTTACTTGACGCCGTTAATTTTAAAATGTTTTTTTTTAAACTTTATTTCTTAGTTCTCTAAACTAACCAAGTCTAACATATAGTATGTTATATATGTTAAGTTTAGTTAATTTAGATTAGATTGAGCTATCCTTTCCAAATTCTAAAGAGTTCAATATTACTATTTTAAAAATGTAGTAATGGCTGTTTGTTAAAATAATGTAAATTTCGATGAAATCATTGTTTAACGTTAAGATGATTGATAATGCCATTCAATACATCCTCCACTCTGTTATTTTGTGCTTCAATAGCCTTCATCCTTCTACGCAAGCTAAGAAGAGTTTCTTTGTGTTCTTTTTTGATATTTTTAATAGTATTCTAAAAACAAAAGTTAAATCAATAAATCAATGAAAAAAGTACACACAAACACACACACACACACTAACCACTGCTCTTTTTTGAGGTTTTCAGTTGAAGTTATTTTTACTACAGATTTCAAGAAGGTTGCCATAAAATAGAAAGTGTTAAAAACAGTTTTAAAAACCGCTTTTATTTATTGACACTTTAATTAACACTTTTCGTTTTTTTTTTCAGTTGAAATCTTGATCTATATCTTTTGAGCGTTAAAATATATTTTAGTAAAATTTGTTTAGTAAAATGTAATTTCAAATTATATGGCCCTATTTAAGGTGAAACTTTAAACCAGGGGTTACTGGAGGCATATTTTAAGGGTTCTTTTGTTCATGCATTCTACTAGAACTAATTTTTGCAAAACCGTTTATTACCGTTTTAGCGAACGCTCAAAAAAAACTTGAAGTTTTTCCTATGCTTGGCAGAAATTTATTTGGAATGAAAAAAGATGTTCTGCCTCCACTGACACACAAAACATGCATAAACCTCAAAGTTAGGATGTAAAAAAAGAGTGAAAGGTATACTAAAGCAAGAGTTAAACCTAACAAATCATGAGCTCAATTCTTTATCCTTCAAATACTTCACAATCAAAAAATGGACTTCCAATTGAAAATTGGTTAAAATCAATTCTTATGAAAAACCTTAGAATGATTTTTTGTGCCTCTAAATCTACTAGCAGAGCAGCAGTAATACACTGTTAAAAATTTCCGTTAAAAAACGGGAAAATATTATGTTACTTGCAAGGAAAGTATCCGTATATGTATGGATGCACGGATGCAATATGTACGGAAATTTTCCTTTTTCTGCGGCTAAATTTTCAAATACGGAAATTTCCGTTGTATTAATAACTGCAGTTATATGTAACATGTTAAACCGCCACAAGTGATGATTTTTCAAACTTATCTTTGTGTACACAGTTAGCTTCAAAAAAATATAGAAATATTTATAAGAGTTGACAATTGCATCTTCTTCGATTATTTGCTGAAAAATTTGTAATGCTTTTATCAAAAGTTGGATTTCGCTATAGATATAATATTTATAATATAATTTTTTATAAAATATAATAACATTATATATTATTTTATATATATATATATATATATTTATATATGTATATATATATATATATATATACATATATATATATTTATATATATATATATATATATATATTATATATATATATATATATATATATATATATATAGCATGTGTATAATACAATATATATTATATATCTTTATAATACAGAGAGTGAGATTATACATAGACTATATTATACATATATTTATATATATACAGTGGGCAAAATAATTGTCCGTACATTAATGAAAAATAAGGTTTTTTGAAAAAAGCTCTAAAACTTTAAATGATAGAAAAAAATAAATTAAACCAATAGATAGCGCACAAGAAAACAAATAAAAACGCCGAAAAAATGCCGTAGAAGTATCAAAAGAGCTGGAAAATGAATAATATTAAATTATCGCCACAAACAATTAGGAACAGACTGCATGAAGCCAATATTTTTGCACGGACGCCTCGGAGAAAACCATTCATCAGCATAGTGAACAAGAGAAAACGGTTGCAGTGGGCAAAGGAAAGGAAAAAAACATGTTCTGAAGGATGATACATTCTGGAATATGATTATTTGGTCAGACGAGAGTAAATTTAATTTATATGGAGCTGATGGTGGTGCAAAAGTTTATAGAAGAGTCGGAGAAGAATATAATGTGAAGTGTTTGAAGGCAACATTTAAATTTTGTAGTGGAAATGTTACGGTTTGGGGCTGCATGAGTGGGTCCGGTGTTGGCAAAATTGAATTTATTGATGAGAAAATGGATCAACACTTATACAGATCCATATTAGAACGGAATTTGGTGGCTTCGGCAGGAAAATTAGGACTTGGAACGGAATTTATATTCCAACATGACAACGATCCAAAGCACAAAGCTGGATCTGTAACCAGATATCTTGCTGCAAATGGCATTAACGTGTTGGATTGGGTTGTATAATCGCCTGATTTGAACCCTATAGATCATTTATGGTCGGTGGTGGAAAAAAGAATGAAAGATCGAGCTCCAAAGAATAAAAACGAGCTCAAAGAATTTGTTTTAGATGTTTGGTCATCAATTAATCAAGAAATTACGTCTAAACTCGTCTCATCAATGAAAAATCGTTGTAGAGCAGTTATTGAAGCTGATGGTGGTCCAACAAGATATTAATTTAATTTTAACTAATTTTAATTTAAAAATTAACATAGTGTACGGACAATTTTTTTGTTTAAACTTTTAACTCTTTTCAAACAAACTTATATCACTTTTCATATATTGATATATTTTTAACTAATACACTAAAAATTACTTTAATATTATTATATTTCTTTAAAAACTCTTAATTACAACTAAATACTTTTAAATGTTGTTTTGATCAAATATAGATACTTTTCATTAATATACGAACAATTATTTTGCCAACTGTATATATATATATATATATATATATATATATATATATATATATATATATATATATATATATATATATATATATATATATATATATATATACTGATGTATTATCAACTCCAGGGATATTAAATTATTTCTAATTATTTTGTGTTTAGCAAAAATAATAGTAATAAAGAGAGATATAGTAATTTTGTAAACATTTTTAGCTTAAGCAAGAAAAAGTTAATTCTTAAACATTCTTAGAACGAAATGTTATTCATAATTTTTTTTTTAGCGACGATTAAAGACCAGATGAGTAAAAGCTATTAATTTTCTATTATAAATTATTCATTTTTTACTATATTATAATATATAACAAAGGTATATAAAATTAGTAACATAACTTAGTATAAAAAATTTTATTTTTAAAATGGTTTTATAATAAATAAAAATTAATTTTTATTAAAGATAAGAATTTGAATTGTTAAAATGTTTATTAGAATGAATAATTGTTATTAGAATTAAAATAGAGTTTTACACTTTTTCTTAATTTATTTGCTGCTCAAAAAATCATTGTATTATTTGGTCGGTAAATTTAGTAATTGATTATTAGAATTTGATTTTAAATAAGTTCTAAAGATTTTTATTTACTTAATAATATAAAAAAATCTAATTTTCTAATTTTAATTTAAATCTAATTTAGTACTGACGCCAACAATGGCAAAAAATTGGCCTTGGCTAAATTAGTCATATAGAGTAACAACTTTAAGGTTGTTAACAAAATTAAACCAATCATTGCACACAATGAGTTTCTTTTATAATTTATTACTTTATTAAATATTAAAATGTTTCCGTACTCAAAAACTTATGTATATTTATTTTTATTTTTAGTTGATTCGAAATGGATAAGAAAGGAATTACTGTATTTTTTTGTATTTGGGTTGATTTATTTATATTTTACGAAACCAATATATATATTAGATAAAAATAAATTTTTATGTATATCTATAATGTAAATGTATATAGGATTATGTAATATAGTTATATTTTTATGCGCTAATACTTTATTAAAACTTTAATTTTTTTTTCGAAGTTGTTTATTTACAAATTGATTATTTATTGATGTATTTGCTGTTAAAATGAAATCACAGAAAATTTAATATTTTTATGTAAATCAAAGATAATTTGTTTTAGATAACATTTTCGCTAACATACAATCTATTTTATATTTAAAATGTTCACTTTTTCATATTAATAAATGTATTAATAAACATAAAATGTTCATAATTTTCATATGAATAACATTCCGAAAACATTTACGAAAACTATACGGCAGTTGAGTTGCCACAATTTTTCTGTATAACGAGAAAAACGCAATGATTTTCAACGGAAATTACAGTTTTTGTACGGAAAATTTCCGGCAACTACGATGACAAAACCTCCTGTTATTTAACGGAAATTAATGGAAATAACCCGTTGTATTTAAACAGAAATATCCGTTTATTTACGGAAACTTCCGTTTACATGTGATGGGTTTTTCCGTAAAATAACATCATAGCTGCCGGAAATTTTCCATACAAAACCCAATATTTTTTTAACAGTGTAGTTTTAAAAGAAAAAACTTTCGCAATTTTCAAGAAAGAAACATGCTACTATGAAAAGATACTTTTTCAATGTCAGTAAAACAAATTTTGATTCAAATCCAACCTTTAAGAGAGTTCTTTTATGGAAAGACTCAAAACAGTTAAAAGAATTTATTCATTAAAATCTAAAAAAAAATATTACTCTCTGCTATTGCTTTGGGTCTATGTTATCAAAATATCCCTGGTTATTTTAAAAAAAAAGTTTACTGGGTTTGAAGTTTTTGCATATGTTTCTAAAAATGTAAATTTTAAAAAGGCAATTTTCTATTAACTCAAATCAAATCCGAATGGGGAATCAAAGTTTTTTTTTTTAATTATATTCAGAGAATTGACAAAGAATTGAAAAGTAATGCACCTGTTTTCATATTTATAGGTAATTACCTGTAGTTTTTAATTAACTTTACTGCTCATTATTTAAAGGATGTAAGGATTAAAGAATTCACAGTTTCTTTTCCTCAAAATTGCACTCACATTCTCTAAATGTGATTTAGGATCATTTAGGACGAAGTTTAAAAATAGGATGGAAGAAGGAAGTTAATGATTGATGAGAAAAACTGTTGGCAGGAGGTTATTGAGATTCGATTGATAAAAATAGAAATAGTAAACAAACATTTTATTTACAACAATATGAAAATTGAAAAAATTTTTTTTTTCGTTCTTGTAGAAAAAGAAGTAAATAAGTAATTATCATAACAGGATAAGTGTTTTCAAAAAATGACAGAGAAGAAAGAAGGTTTTTCTTAACGTCCTTCAAGAAAATACAAAACACAACCCATTTAAAAAAATAAAAAATCAACAAAACAGCTTTCTTACTTCAGTTATTATGGTCTCACTTCTAACAAATTAAATCCTAACAAATCTGCAAACAATTTATTTAAGAAAGCAAAGAGATGAGTTAATGAGCAAGAAAACAAAAAAAGGAGAGAGAATTCTGAATTACTGAATAATTGTTTTAATTTTATATTTACTTTTTTGAAGATAAAAAAAAAGTTATATAACTTTTTTTATAATTTAATGCTTTAATTCTAAATAAATGAATTTTATTTTTAAATATTATAAATAAAATTGATTTTTGAGGTGAATAAAAATGATAAATTCAAGAAAGAGCTAAATAGCTTTTTCTTAAATTATCATCATCAACTGTCATAACATCAAGGCAAAATCGTTTTTTATTTTAGGCTCATATTTTAACATTCAATTTAAAAATTTAACTCTGAAACTAACTTAAATAATTTTAATATTAAAAGTAAATATAAACCATACAAACCTTTTTTTTTATGTTAGTAGCTGGAGATTCAAATGACCAAAAAGACCAAAAACTCCACGACTTATGTACATTAGGAAAAATTGATTCTTCCATTTTGACAAGTCGCTTTTGAACTGCAATGGGTAATGCTTTTTCAACATCTAATGTTAAGTCCACCTTAAAAACAACTTTATGTTTCAATAAGTATCAGTAAAATAAATATCTATGAAAACCAATAAATATTTATAAAAAAAATAAATTAATTACACCATGTTATAAAGACAATAACTGAATAGCATTTTGTCATGCATTAAATGGCGTGGGACACATTAGGCATCATTATTACAATACTTTATGTTATAGGATGTTTATTTTACTATTAATTAGTTATCTTTATAGCCAACCTATGAAATAAATCTGAACGAAAATAAACTTATATAAAGAAACCATTTATCAAAATAAATCATCATTTTCATTCAATGTCCTTCATTTACTTTTCTCAATTATTTGGTAAGCGTTTAATTAAACTGAACCTACATTTCTGTAAATATTGAAATGCATTTATAACTGTGTTGCATCCCATCGTAGTAAATAAAATAATAGCTTTTCAGATTTTAAATGGAAATTTTTACTGACTCTATTTACTGACTGAGTTAATGTGTGTCAGTGCTGTTGGCAGCAACTTGTTCAAGAAATAGCTCATCCGAATCCCTGAACTTTTCAAAATGCATGGAACACCAAAGTAGGCATTGATGAAGGAAGTGAAACTTTATGGTGGCCATTCTAAAACATTTATTTTATTTTCCTTAAGCCAAGATTTTACATACCTCACAGTATGCTTTGTGTCATTGTTGTGAAGCACAACAATGATCCAAAACATACTGCAAGGTCTGTAAAATATGTTGATAATAGTTATGCTTGATTTTCGAATTTTAACAATACAAACTTTTTTAGCTATTTTAAATTCACAAGATATAATAACTTTTTAGTTAACACTTTTTGCAGTAATAAATCCAAATTGGATCCAAATATTATCCAGGCGTTTATAAGTTAGAGCATTTGTGTAAGTTAGATGAAACAAGAAAGAAAATATCTTTAAGTGTTAATGAAGATAAATATACTTAAACCATGACAATGGTTACCATTTCTTTTAAACTAAATAAGTCTGAATGTATAATGTTGCATTGACATCATTTTTGTTTATATTTATATGTAATTGTAATAACAATTTTTATCAGTTTGATAATGACTTATATAAACCAAAACATTGCAACAATAATACAACAATAGAAAATAAATAGAATGTTACCAAATAAGATGTTAATTTAATTTTTTAATATATATGTATATATATATATATATATATATATATATATATATATATAGTCTTGCATGGTAGCCGAAAAGTTTCTTCCGTTAACTTAAGTTTTAAAGAGACCGCTAATAAACCAGACCAGAGAAAGTTTAAAAGCTTGAATAAAGTTTCTTTTTTTAAATGATAGATTGCTTGCCCTCCAACCTCAGTCGATGTAGTGGCACTTCCTAGTAGCAGCAGGGTATAAGATAGTCGATGCAGCAGCATATCCTTGTAGCAGCAGGCTATAAGATAGTCAATGTAGCAGTACTCCCTTGTAGCAGGAGGCTATAAGATAGTCAATGTAGCGACACTCTGTACTTTTTTTAAAAATATGTTTCAAAAAAATAAAAGCAATATTATGCTTAATTGTTGAAGTCATTAAAATTTTGTTAAAGAAAACTTGCTTTTACCATAAAAGTATCTTTCTACAAGATAAAGATATATATATATATATATATATATATATATATATATATATATATATATATATATATATATATATATATATATATCAGCAATGGCCAGAGTTTTTGATGCAAGAGCCGCATATAAATACTGATGTGTACCAATAATAATAATTGGTAAATATCAATTTAGATTTTTTATACAGCAACATTAAGATTTTTTTAAATGGAAACTTTAAAAAAAAAAAATTATTTTAATGTATTTGATTAATACTTGCTTTTATTTGAATTGAACTTGCTTATAACCACTTAATAGCATAAGTTACTAAAAGCTACAAAATACCAAATAAATAAATCACTACAAATTAAAACAAATTTTTCAATGAACTTAAATTAAGTTCAAATTACTCTTATTTTTAGAATCAAAAAATAACTTTTTCATCATTCAGCAA
Source organism: Hydra vulgaris (assembly GCF_038396675.1). Taxonomy (NCBI): domain Eukaryota; kingdom Metazoa; phylum Cnidaria; class Hydrozoa; order Anthoathecata; family Hydridae; genus Hydra; species Hydra vulgaris. The sequence continues at coordinate 39,120,347 of NC_088922.1, forward strand.
AAAATTATAACATCAATTGTTTGTAAAAGACCATCAGAAAACCCTTCTTGCATAATTACTTGCATAATTTACTATACATTTATTAGGCACTAAGATTTTGAACACTACTGGTAAGTTTTTTAAAATCTGGCTTCAAGCTTGTAGTTGATATTCTAACAAGAGCAACTCTAACAAATATTCACTAGTTAGATTAGCACAATACAATATATAATTTAATAGTCGAAAATAAAGATGTATATAACATGTATAACATGTATATGTTGAACCAAAAATTGTAATGAGTTTTATACAAATCCTTTTTAGCTGAGGATAATTAATTTAAGGAACTATTTTCCAAAAATCCAATAAAGTTAGTGTTTTATGTAGCATTTTGAAAATTTCCATTTCAAATTGTTTCTTCAAACATGTTTCCTGGAATTGGACAGCCATCACTAAAAGTATCAATTAAAAAAGGATTTACTAAAAATGCTAATGATAATTTAAAAGCATGTGATTTAATCTTATGATCATCATACTGAATCAAAGAATTAAGATTATGAATCATCTTCATTTGAGGAAAATGATTAAATAAGATCTTTATGAAACAGACCAATTTTATTTTGAAAACTAAATATAGTCTGAGCAAGATTAGAAATATTTTTTTCTTTTCCCTATAGTGACAAATTCAGATTTTGTAAATGTTACATCAGTTAAAAATAAAAAATCTCTCAAAAAATTCACATTGCCAAAGACTTCAAATGTCTTTTGCTTTTCAAGCAAAAAAGATTTAATTGGTTCTAATGATTCCACATTAAAAATGTCGCTATTGAAAGCTACCTTATAGCACAGTAAAATGACAAGTCACTTGGTTTGTCAGCAAGATCCAATCCATTAATGAAATTTTTAAACTGTCTGTGATATTTTTGCATTAGATGGAATATAATTTAATATTAATCTCAAGCACTGATTTAAAAACAATTGGAAAATTAAATGTTTTGCCGCTAAATGTTTTTGATCAATCACACAATGAACTGGGATAAACTCTGGATACGTAGGATCACTTTTTAGAGAACCAATAAGCCCTACATGTTTTCCAACTATTGCTGTTGCATCACCTGTAGCAACACTAACAACCTTGTTCATAGGAGCACTGGTTTTTTTAGCTCTACCAAACCTAGCAACTCTTCTTTCACAAGTACATCTGATGTTACATATATAACAAATACTGCCATTTGAGGTTTATCTTGAATATCTGTTGATTCATCCAATACTAATCTGAATGCTTCACGATTTTTTTAAGTTATTTAATAATTATAAACCAATTTACAGATAGAACTATGTCGGTAAATTTTGGTTTGATTTTTACTGTGTGAAAAAGATTATGATTTTACAAAAAATCACAAGCAAGGAATCCAGTCAGTTGAAAGGTTTTCAACTGATGTGAGAAATTACCATAAAATCAATTTTAAATACTTAGTAAATATTTAAAAATGCTTTTCAATTACACTGGATGAGAAGATTACTTTGAAAAACGGTTCATAAACACTATTATTCATCAAAAAGGCACTTGAATCTGGGCTTGAGACAAATTTATGGATCTCTGCTGGCTGAAAAAAGCTGCAGCAGTTGTCACAAAAAAATCTAACTAAGTGTTCAAATGTGGGTTGAACATTTGGGAAAGCATTGTCTGCTCAGTTACGGATGGAGCTTAAATTTGGAAAGCTGGTTCTAACTTAGCATCAAATGTGTTACACCCATGGAGTACAGTTCAAGAAGTGCTGTACAAGAAGCCTTTTCCAAAAAATTGATAATAATACTGTAAATAACAAGTGACAAAGATGAATGTAGCAAAGACAAATCTGAACCTGACACAGGTCTTGGTAACCATCAGTCAATGCCAATTGTTTTGGAAACGTCAGTATTTTACTTTTGTGCTTCTATATTGTATGCAAAAATATAATTATTCCATAAACAAAAATGCATGTATAAGCCTAAGTTGTTATATAAGCATACCTGCAACCACTAAACCTTTAAATATTTTTTGAACAGATTTTTATCAGGGGCTCCTTACATTTTTAGTGTCTTTTTATAAATCAGAAAACCAATCCTAGGAAAAAAAAGTTTTATAGAATTTTTATAGAATCTCTGTTAATTTCTATAGAAACTTATATAAAACTTTTATTTCTATAGAAAAAAAAAATTTATTCTATAGAAATTAATAGACATTCCATAGAAATTCTATAGGCCAAATACTTGAAAAGTTTATAGAAATTTTATAGAACTTTTTTTCCTGGGATTATATGACTTATAAATCCCAACTATACAAAGTTACAAATAAGTTAAAAATCAAGAGCGGTAAATGTAAAACAAATATAAAAAATTTCTGCAAGATTTTCCTACTTTTGATATTTTTATTTTGCAAAATTTACAAACTACTTTTAAACTTTTATTTTTATTTATATCAAAAAAGTCTATTATACTTTTAGTTGCTTTGCTCATTGTTTATTCATATCTTATTTAATTTTATTTCTCATTATATATTATATTTATAAATTTATTATATATATATATATATATATATATATATATATATATATATATATATATATATATATATATATATATATATATATATATATATATATATATATATATATATATATATACATATATTTATATATATATGTATATATATATATACATACATATATAGATATATATACAGTGCTGGCCAATAAGATCCGACCACACACTGTTTATCTATGTATACAGTACATTGTAGTGTAGGCGCTTTCCTCGGAGTTTCACCATCACGCTTTGCATGCGTGATTGGCTAGTTATCAGCCAATCAAAACAGTGGTACCATTGTTATATATACCATCACATGTGTGGTTGTGAATTACTATTTGCATTTGACTATGGCGATAACATCACCTGGAAAACGTGCTAAAATACAACTTTTGATGGATGACGAGAAGTCTGAATGTGCGATTGCCGCATGTTTACAAATGCCTAAGATAACTGTTGACAGCGTCATTCAGTACATCAAGTCAACAGGCACCAGTGCTGAAGGAAGATCCAGTGGCAGGCCGAGATGTACCACATCAAAAACTGACGCTATGATCCGCCATACAGCCACAAAGGACCCACTGGCATCATCTTCACAAATTCTAAATGAGCTGCCTCCTAATGTGAATGTGAGCTCTCGCACCATTCGGCGACATCTTGTGGACGATTTCAGTTTTCGATCCTATTAATTTCAGTCTTCTATCCTATATAAATTTGAGGCGAAAAATATTCGCCTCAAATTTTGTAAAGCACATAAAAATTGGACAGTGGCAATGTGGCGACATGTCATGTTCTCAGACGAATCGCAGGTGAAATAATTTGCTACGCATAAAGGGAATGTTCTACGGCCACCAAACACACGCTACAATGCCAGTTACATTACTCCAGCAGTAAAACATTGCCCTGCAATTATGATTTGGGGAGCAATTACTGTCAGAGGTCGAGTCGGAATCCATCTCATGCCGCCAGGTGAAACTATCAAAGCTGTTAATTGTTTGCAAATAATAAAGGAAAATGTTCCTATTTGGCTCAGAACTTGCAACTGTGACATCTTTATGCATGACGGCGTGTCATGTTATCAGGCAAAGATCATCAAGACATGGTTTCAAGAGAATTTCGACAATGTTCTTGCTTTGTGGCCTGGCTCGTCACCGGATTTAAACCCGATTGAAAATTGTTGGGTAAAATTGAAAGCAGAAGTGGCAAAAGCAAACTCAATGTCGGCGACAACTTCGAAGGAGACTATACTGGAGGCGTGGTCCCAAAAAATAATGCCTGATTACTGTGACTCACTTGTTGCCTCTATGCCTTGAAGAATAGAAGCTGTCCTCAAAGCCGGAGGGAAGACATTTGAGGTACTAGAAACTCTTTTCTGATGTGAACTACTTGTTGGTTTCTTTAAAAGTGTGTCATTGACTTATGTGAATGTTTTTTGTTGCGTTTAATTCAGTCATATTATCATTAAATTGAAGTGGAATTACATTGCTGTCTAAAAACCTTAGTGGTTGGATCTTTTTGGCCAGCACTGTACATACATATATATATATATATATATATATATATATATATATATATATATATATATATATATATATATATATATATATATATATCTATTTATATATATATATATTTATATATATATATTTATATTATATATATATATATATATATATATATATATATATATATATATATATATATATATATATATATATATATATATATATATATATATATATATATACATATACATATATACATCTAGAAATATGTATTTTTCTAGATTTAAGTTATGTTTAATTTTAAGCAATTTTTTTTTATATAAATGAAAATAATATGCAATTATCTACAATTTTTCTATAAAACATACCAACATTGCTAATCTGTTAAGGACAGCTTGTTTTTGTACTCCTTTAATATTGTCAACAGCTAATCCAATCTGAAGATTATAATTAATTAGATTATTATAATTTAATTTAAAATATAATTATATAAATGGAAAAATTCAACTTTTTTAAAGAACTCAAACGATGGAAATAAAAAACAAAAAAATTAAGTCTATTAATGCAGTAAAAAACAGTTAAAATTCAATAAAATTTAAATCTATTAATGCAGTTAAAAGTAAAAAACAATAAGCTTTGATACTTGAAGCAAAATTTACCAACAAATTCATTAACAGAATGCAATTAATTATGATGAACATTATCATCATGGCCCATGTCACAGGTGATGGAAAATATGGACCACCTTCACTATTAAATATTGTATCATACTCATACTCTCCCATCATCCCAATTATCACTTTAGCCAATGATCTTGCAGGTGTAGTATATGAAATAGGTTTCTAAAATTAATAATATTTATTTTTTAAATTTTTAAATTACAATAAAAACTATAAGTTTCAACAACAAAAAAAATGTTTTTATTTACTTTTAATTAACCCTAACTCTAACTCTTTACTAATTTTAATAAATAAACCTAACATTGTGAACTGAAGAGAGTGCCAGGTTGTAGCACTCATATAAGATCCTTTGAACATAAAAGTATTTGTTCTGTAATTTAAAAAAGTAAGCTTTTAAAATCTCGACAAAATGCTAAAAGGGAGGGTGGGGGTGGGGGCAGTTTGCTCCGGGTGGCAAATATCTAAAGGGTGCAAAATAAAAAAAAGATATCTTAAGGCTTTTCGCGCCCCTGATTGTATGTTTATATATCAATGTTCAAACATTTATATAACAGACCTACATATTTATATATTTGTACATGTGTGTGTATATATATATATATATATATATATATATATATATATATATATATATATATATATATAGAGAGAGAGAGGGAGGGAGAGAGAGAGAGAGAGAGAGAGAGAGAGGAGAGAGAGAGAGAGAGAGAGAGAGAGAGAGAGAGAGAGAGAGAGAGAGAGACATATATATTTCATATATACAGAGCTGGCAATATTGATAGCCCATCTTACAAAGTTTTGATTTTAGCAGCCAATAGACAATCTCATACCCTAAATAATGAACTATATTTAGGGAATTATATAAAATTTCAGTTGTTTTTGATATATAGTTTTGGAAATATTTCACAAGAAAGGCTCTGTAGAATGGAAATAAAGTCAGCGCACTTTCAAATTAAACTTCAATAAGGCTAAAAGATTGACTTATATTTCTAAAAACGAATTATATTTATATTCTAATATTTAACCTTAACACTTTTCAATTGTAGAACAGCAATGCACCAACGTTGCAATGAAGAAACCAGACATTGAAGTGGATCTTTATCAATTTCTTCCCAAGCTTTTAAACTGCAACAGCCAGCTCATTTTTCGACCCAATTTGCTTCCCAGAGGTGTAAACCTTTTGAACAATGATTCCCAACAAGTTTTCAATGGGATTCAAATCAAGGGATTTATCCCTTGACTTGAATCCCATTGAATGGGAGTCAAGTCAATTACTTAAATATTCTATTTCTAATATATAATTTCTAATATACAATATATAATTACTTCAATATTCTATTTCTAATATTCTAATTTTTAATATATATAAAGATTGGCCAGTCGATTACTTCAATATTCATTTCTTCAAGCCACTCTTTTGTCACTGATGAGGAATAAATGCTTGTTTTATTTTGCCGGAAAAAATGCACTTTTCCGAATCTTGATTTTCCTTCAATATGGCTAATTCCAATTTTCCTTCTGTGCTAAAACCACCCCAAACCATGATGGATTTACTGCCAGATTGACGCTTGCAAAAAAACTGCTTTTCTTGCCTTAAAATGTGTAAATAGCATTGAAGTCAATCTAGACCATCTAAATTAAATTTTTTTTGCCCAAAAAGATGGTTTTACCCCAATTGGCCTTGTCCCAGGTTACATGCTGTTTTGCCCACTTAAGACGGTTCTGCTTATGGGTATTTTAAATTTCATAGGGTGGGCTATCATTATTGCCAGAACTGTATATAAAGTATGTAATAAATACATGTATTTTTATATGAACAATATATATATATATACATTGTTCATATAATATATATATATATATATATATATATATATATATATATTATATATATATATATATATATATATATATATATATAATATATACACAATACATATATATACAATACATATATAAACAATACATATATATATATATATATATATATAAAATATAATAATTGTACATATATGTATATATATTATATAAATTAGTAAAAAACACTTATCTAACTTTTATCTTCGACTTGAAGTTTCACCATTGCTGGATCATCAGGAAGAACTCTTCCTGATGATCCAGCAATGGTGAAACTTCAGGTTGAAGATAAAAGTTAGATAAGTGTTTTTTACTAATTTATTATTGCTCTGTTCTTTAAGAACATTGAGCACTCTATTTGTAAAATACACTAACATAATTTACATATATATTATATATATATATATATATATATATATATTTATATATATATATATATATATATATATATATATATGTACAATTATTTAAGTATAAATATACACATAAAAATATGGCTCTATGGAAAGTGAACTTCCTAACTATTGCCTAGAGTAGCAATCATCTCTTTTTTTTTCTATTTGACATCTAAAACAAATATCTAGTACAAACTGTAAATGCTTAACTATTTCAAAGGAAAGCTACTTAATAGAAGTTCTTTTTTGCTTTATTTTCAAGTGTGCTTATTGTTACTATTGTTGAAAATATTGAGAGAAAATATTGTTTTCTCTGTGACAGCTTAAAGCTTTTAACAAGATAAAAGTTGGCAAGCCCAATTATTATATTAAACTAAAAATCTAAGAAGAATCTAAGAATTGATAAAAAAAATTTTTCAGACCAGATAGTGATAATAATAATATTACTAACATTATTTACATAAATTACAATCATAATTTGTTCATTATGTCATAACTAAAATAGAATAAAAGGCAAAAAACTTATAATTTAAAAAAATCATTTCATTTCTAGTTAAAAAAGCTAATTTAATCATAATTAATTTTAAAGTTTTAACTAAAGTAAACAAACTATCTATATAAAAATAGCCAAAAAGTAATAGCTTACATCAATAAACATGACCAAATGGAATCCCAAACCAAAAGCAATTATAAACAAAAACAAAACAGGAGAAATTTGAGTAAATGTCTTTAAAACATGTGTAAACATAACAACATATATTCCAAGTTTAGGAAATTTTCTTAAAAGTAACACCAAACCCAGCCATGATAAAGTGACACTCGCTGCTCCAAGCTGACGCTGTGCATTTACATATCTATGCCATTAAAAAAAACATCATAAATACTTACACATAAAAAGTTTCATCTAGTACAAAATTAGATATCAAACAACTACAGTGCTTGCCATGTTTTGCCATTTTAAAATGAAAAGTTTGTTGATTAAAAAAAAAACATTTTTAAACACATTGTAAGGCAATGAAATAATTTTTTGAAGAAATATATTTATTTTTACTTATAAATTTATTTTTGTATTTATAAATTTATTTTTATATTTATAAATATACTTTGATCAAACATAAAAATCTTGAAAAAAATTAAAAAAAAAAGAGAGATAAAAAGAAAAAATAATCTTTTATTATTGTTTTTGTTGTTTTTGATGCAAAACAAAATGCATTATTAACTTATTAAGTGCCATAACTTACATTTGATCAAAATACACCTCCAAAAAAAAAAGTGCGACTTAAAATGTAATAAAATAAATTACTGAATGCTTCCAAAAAATCCAAAAGCGTAAATCGATGAGCAAATATAAGCTGCTAACTCGACAACCCTGTGTATACGAATGTAATGGTAGGGATCTGTAAGAAGCTTGACTAACTAAAAAATAAATCTTCAAAATTAAAATCATTCAAAACTATTCTTTATTCCAACATTATCTTCGACACTTAAAAAATATTTTGTTGCTTGTTTAAAAAAAAAAGTAGCCAATGCTATAAACATAAGATTATTTTATTCTTTTTTAATATTATATTCTTTTAAAACTTGAAAATTTTTTAATTTAAAAATACCAAAAAAAGGTAGTGAATTTCTAGAACAAAAATAATTTTAAAAATGTTTTTTTAATTTTCTTCCTCATAACATTTGTATACACACTATAACATTAAAACTTCTTCCTTATAACATTAATTTTTAATTTTATTTTTTAAACTCTTATTAACTCTTATTACTTTTTTGAGCTTTTAGGTCCATAAAGTACGTACGCTTTTTTTTCAACTACTCCGCCCCCTCCCCTTCCCCCCCCCCCTCTTTTTGCCATAAGCTTTTTTGAGTACCTATACCTCCCTAGAAAGTACCTACTCCTTTAACTTAACAACCCAACATTTGATGATAACTTTTTTAATTTAGTGTCTCAATACTTTTATAATTGACCACCTCACCCCCCCCCCCCCATCTTATATATGCCATTTGCAAACTCCCTCTTCCTCTCCGAGCGCACATACTTTATGGACAATCCTTTATCATTTCTTTTTTTTTGATAAAAAATTTTTTTATCACTTCTTTTACCTACTAAATTAAAAAAGTTAAGCAAACTTAACTTTTTAAAATTTGTTTAATCTTAATTCTAATATGCCAACAAGGAGGCAGAGGATAGAGTTTATTTTCAATAAGCAAAAAGCTGTTGCATATTATAAAAGTTTGACAATATATACAATGTTACATAAATGAAACATTGAAAATAGAAAAAAAAAACCATAATGCATTGCAAAGTTATTAGCATCTGCTTCTCTCTTTATTGTGCTTACTATTTTCTTAATTCTAATTTTAATGTATGTAATTAAAAAGCGAATAGTTTAATTTAATGTCAATGTATTCACTTTTAATATAAATTTAAATTTTATTATAAATTGTTATCACAAAGTACACTTTAAGTTTGTTTAAACAACTTCTTTTTTTATACTGTTATCATTGCCAATTGCAATTAAGGATTGCAATTGGCAATAATACCAGCACCCAGATAGTAATTAAATATGTTTGTTATTTATTTCAAATGTTAAAGTGCTACACATGAAGTTTTTCATGTGAAACTTTCATCAACATCTTAATAAAAAGTCTAAAAAAACTAAAAAACACTTGAAGCCATTCCTTATCTGAGCAACGGTGGGCATAGTGAATATAAAGATATGTGACAAACCAACAGATGAATACACAAAGATATCTTCATTTTTAAAGCAAATTCTACTAAAATAATATTGATGCCTATTTTTATTTTATTTTTTATTCTATTCCCCAACCCTCTCTCAATTCTATAACTCCGAAACACAAAACTTGACGAACAAGACAGCTGCATTGAGAAACAAGTTGAGCACAGTACTGCCAGAGACGTAGTGGGGATTAAACTCGAAACTTCTCACTTATGAGGCGAGTGCTCTACCACTACCACATGCTTTCCATGAGAGACTAATTAATACAGACACAATCTCACATTTGGACTTTCAACGAATAAGCACTTTAAGGCTCAGAAGGTTAGGAATAAGCACTTTAAGCAGTATCGAGAGTTTTATATCAGAAAAACATTAAAAGAAGACACAAATGACACTTAAATCAGCTTCTTTATTTTTTATAAAGATTTACAAAGTTACTCTAAATTTTGCCAACAATTTAAAAACAATTTTTTAATTGAAAAAAGTAAAATGTTTTTCCTGATTCTTTTTAAAAGCTCAAAAAATCATAGATACAAAAAAAAACTGTCTATTTTCATGTCATTTGTTCTGCTTTTTTTCACTGCATCTTGATATTCATTTATTTCATAATACATAGTATATACTTTCTCTACATTACAGTTCCACAATCCTGTGGAACTGTTTAAACATGGAAAAACATCTTTGGCTAAACAAAATTTTTCATTGACAATTTTCTCCTACTTCATTAAGCAAGGAGGTTTCCCTAATTTCCCTTAAAAATGTAATTCAATGGTAAACAAATAAATTAACTTTAATCACACATTCAAAATAAAATAAAAGTTCATTTCCAAAATATCATTTTTCTATCAAACATTTTTATGTAACAAACTGTGAAAAACCTTTGAAACCATAAGATCAAACCAACCAGACTTTGTCTGTTTACACCTTGTTTGGCTAAGATCTTCACACAAACTTCACTATGTATTCAACTAAAGAAAGATGGCAAATGCATAATATTTTGTAAAATGCTGTGCAGTTTAAGCAGATACACATGATTAGCATATGTGCAAATTTAAAAAGGCATTTTGGGCAACTAGCTGCGCATAAAGTTGTAAATATAGCATCAAGACTTTCAAGCTTGGTAGCAAATACCAAAAAGGCTAGCCATTGAATGTTCAATTCTTTAAAAAAAACTATTTAAAAAAAGGTTATTAATTATATTGTCAACAAAAAAACTTTGAAATTTGCCAAAAACCCATAAAACAAATTATTATAAATAAAAAAAACTACTGATTTTGATAGATTTTAAAATTTTTTAAAAATTGTTAATAGGTTAGGCACTAAAATATATTAAGACATCAACATTGTAAGACAATGCTGACATCAACATTGTATAACAATGCTCATATTAACATTGTAAGACAATGCTCATATCAACATTGAACACAACAAATCCTTTCAATACAGTGGCTCTTAAAACAACATTTTTGAAAATATCTGCTCTTTACTCCTAAATATGTTCTACATAATAAAGAAATACTGGAACTAAAAAATTCTCAAAAAATGATTTTAAGAAGTAGCAAAAGATCCTTAAACATCAGACAGGTCCTTAATATTATCAAAAGTATATCATGTTGGGTCTCAAAAGAAGCAGAATTTTATAACACTTTTAAAAAAAAATTTTATAAAAAAAATTACTACTTTTGATTTCAAAATGACATTTAGCCTTGAAAATGACATTTTCAACTAATAATGAAAAATATGGATATTTACAAAAAAATTGTATTATAATTTTTTTTACTTCTTTTGAGAACCAACATGATATACTTATGAAGAATTTTTTTTATTATATTAGGGATTGCTTAATGATGAGAATTTTTCTTTTTTAAAATTTTTTAATTCCATTATTATTTTATTATATAGAACACATTTAGAAATTAAGAGCATGCATTATCAAAAAATGTCGTTTTAAGAGCCACCCTAACCTACAAGTTAAGTAAGCGGTAGTGGTGTAGTGCTAGAGCGCTCACTTCATAAGCGAGAGGGTCTGAGTTTGATCCCCACCACTCCCCTTAACATAAAAAATAAAAATAAAAATAAAAAAGGATATAGAAAACACATATTTAATGCTTGTTAACATTATAAAATATAATTAGAAAATATTAAATCAAAATAAAGTTAAGAATACCTCAATTCCTAAGCTTATCAAACATAATACTAAAACAAAATATCTCCCAGGATAAATAAAGAACTTCACTGATGGGCTGACAGATGGATCAATAAAAAACTTCACTGAGGAATTAGCAGATAGATCAACTAAAATTGGAGTTGTTGAATTCCTTAATACAAGCTGATCATAATTTACTTTTAAAGATAACGCAAATGCAGTAATGAACAAAAGAAAAATCATGTACAATAACAGCCTGGAGTAATAAACATATCGGCCACAAGAACTCCATTTTCGCCTTAATAAATAAGTTACTAAAGGATGACTCAAGAGTCTAGTACGCTCATTTTGAACCTAAAAAAAACTTGTATATTATAATTAAACTAAATATATATATATATATATATATATATATATATATATATATATATATATATATATATATACATATATATATATACATATATAAATATATATATACATATATATATATATATATATATATATATATATATATATATATATATAAATATATATAATAACTGTATTTAGTACTATTATTATATTGATAAGTATCATGCAGAGTTTTAAGTACAAAACTAGGTAAAAATAAAACTAAAATTAAAAACATTTTATATTGCAATTTATTTATATTAAGGAAAAAAAATTTTTATTTATATTATTTATGTTATAGGAATTTATAATTTATAATATAGGAAAAAAAAGTAAATAAAATTAAAAACATTTTATATTACATTTTATAACAATATTAATATTACTTGTTATTTACTATTATTTTTAACAAATATTATTAACATAAAAAATATAAATATAAAAATAACAAAGATTGTTTTTAACTATAACAATAGGCTTTGCCTAAAAAGTTTAAAAAGAAAATTTTAAATTTATTAAATATTTTATTTTCAAATTATTAAAAAATATGAAAATAGCAGACTTAAGTTTTATTTAAAACATCAAAACAGAATTTTAAATAAAATGTGCTTGATGTATGTTTTATCAATAAAAGAAAACTATTCAACTCCTGTATATTTTAAAAAACCACTCAACAGCCAAAGTCACACAGAATACATACAATTATAGATAATAATTATAGACAATTATAGTAATAAATATAGATAATTATAGATAATAATATAGATGAGGGTTTGGCAACCTAATTTTGCAAGATCAACCCAGATTTGGCAGACAAATGGAATTGGATTTAGATTTTAAAGAAGCTAATTAATCATGGTCAATGATTAACTATGTGTCACCTAGCAAGAAAACTTGGATACACTCATCATGCTCCAGAATACCAATTACACAAAATAGGAAAGACCTCAAATTTCTGTGTTAGGATACTACATAAACAGAACCCTAGTCAGCTAGCTTATATATATATATAAATATATATATATTTATATATATATATATATATATATATATATATATATATATATATATATATATATATATATATATATATATATATATATAAAAATTGCTCCAGTCTATTTTAACAAACCTTGTCAAATATAAACCCAAGTCAAATATATATCTCATAATGTATATAACTATTAAACTACCATAAATTTTAATGGGTGGTTTTGTTTCAAATCCTTTTTTTTCATCCAATACATTGGGAATATTTGTCTTGAAATCTTTGACAAAAAGAATTGATGGGAAGAATACATAAGTTGCTTATTATCTTGATTTTCACTGCTATCTGAATCAATAGTCCCCCATGGAGTAAATGTATCTTCAAGAAACTCATAAGAGCATGTAATTTTAAATTGTGGATGTTCAGGAGGTAAACCATTATCCAATATACATTGGTTAAACACCTGTTCAGCAACATCTAAATTATAACATTTTGAATAACTTATCATTAACTTAAAGAAATTAGAAGCTTTTAACTTTAAAATCAAAAATAATAATTTCTAACATAAATAAAGTTTCTAGCAAAAATAAAGTACCAGGAAGTTTTTGAATAAGTTTTCTCATTGGAGTTGTTAGTTTATTTCCTTCAACAGTAGAGTTACGCAGAGCATTTTTCCAGTTATTACATCCAATAATAGCCACAACAACTTCTCTAGATAAAATTTCCAAATAAAAATACTTTATGTGTATGCACATATTTGTGTGTGTGTGTGTGTGTGTGTGTGTGTGTGTGTGTGTGTGTGTGTGTGTGTGTGTGTGTGTATATAGAGAATATATCTTACATGCTCTCTATATGTTAAAATCATGTGTTTTGTTTGTTTTATTAAAACCAAGTTCAAAACCCTATTTTATTAAAGTCAAGCTTTTCTCAAAAAAATATTTATGATCGACTCAAATTTTGAAAAGAATGTGGCAACGTGTGATGTTCTCAGACAAAATACAAGTTAAACAGTATGTTACACAATAAGTCAATGTTTGGCAGCCACTAAACTCATGTTTTATTCCAAAATACTTTGTACCTTCTTTTAAAGTGCAATTTATTGAATGTTAAAACAGGAATAATAATATATGGTGCAATCACTGACAATGGTCCTGCACTTTAGGTAACAAGTTGAGAATGTAAATTTTGCAAATTATTTGGAAATTATAAAAAACAATTTCTAATTTAATTTTAAATAAAAAAGCTTGATTTTTTTACGCAAAACTGGTCAACTTTTGGCAAAATTTTCAAGACATGGCTCCAAGAAAATGCTAATAAAACCCTCATGGCGATTCAGCCCATTTAAAAATATCAAAAAATGTTGCATAAAATGAAAAGTAGTTTCCTAACAGAATCCAACTATACTACCAAATTTAAGAAAAGCTATAATGAAAAGGTGGTGTCATAAAAAGAAAATTGAATGTGATAATCATGTTACCTTATGCCATAAAGAATAGAGGCTGTTCTAAAAAATTGAGGAGCCTATACAAATTACTAAAATATTTTTTAAACTTTGCCTTCTTTATTCTATTCATTTATGTTGTTTTTTGAATAAAAACATTTTTTAGTAATAAATGTGTACAATATACAATAAAATGCATTAGTAAATTGTAAACTGAATTTGTAAAAAAAGAAATTTTAATATAAACAAAATCATAAATTGAAAAAAACATTTTGCTGTGAGTTGTCAACTTTAGCGACAAAAGTTTTGTTAGTGCAATTATTAAAAAGCCAGTTCTGTGAAACACAAAGACATGAAAAATCTAAAGCACTATTATTTGGACTATTCATTTTGGTTTTGTATTTAGTTTGATTTTATGGTAAATTTCTAAAAAACTTGACCGTGTCTAAAATGTTTATAATTTCAGAGATCTTGAGGATTTTTAGGTGTTTGAATGCTCTACTTTTATCAATTTATCTTTTTTATTTGCAGAATGCAATTAAAAAAAAAATACTCAAAACTATTTTAACTCTTGATTAGAGAAATTATAAAGATCTAGATAGTGCACAAGAATTTTGTTAAAGTCATGAAGATTTTCAGCGCTCGACTTTTATATTATTTTCTTAGCAGAAATTCAAAAATTAGAATGATCACTTTTGATAGTTTTAACTTGATTAGCTGAAAAACTTAATTAGAATTTTTTTTAGACGAAAAGTTTACAAGTCAGGTTTTCTGATTTTATTCATAAATATATTTTTTTTCTCAAAATTATTTTTTCTCAAAATTATTTTTGAGAAAAAGGTGGACATAAATTGCGAGATTTATGTTATTTAAATTAATTGCAAATAATAACTTGAATTGTGTAACATGTTTCAATCAAAATTAATACACTTGTTTTATTTAAAAATTGATTTTCCCCCTAAAAATTCTCTCCTGGTATACTATCAGATAGTATACCAGGAGTGAATTATATTTGATAGTATACCAGGTATGATAAAAAAATTACCTTTGATTATTTTCAATAGCATAATCTAAACAATTTTTTCCCAAATGATCTCTTCGAGTGACATCTGCATTTCTTGAAAGTAGCAAATTTACAATACCAACATGCCCTTCTTTACTAGCCAGGTGTAAAGAAGTTACCTTAAAAAGAAACATTTTCCAGAAAATTTTTTTTTTCAAATAACTGTTTTTTTATCACATTGTATCGTAGTTTAATGTACAGTTGTTTTCATACACAAAATATATAAAAAAGAATAATTCAAACATTGCTTGTTATTTATGTTTATTGATTATTGTTACTAATAACAAAAATCATAGTAGCCCATGTTTTTTCGCACTATAAAAGTGAGTTTGTACTTAGCAACTTCTAATAACAACTGTAAAATGTTTTATTTGTACAATTACTAACTAGAATCAAAATTCAACTCACAGTAACTATGATATAAATAGCCATTAAAATTATTTATGTCAACAGTATTTGCAATCTTGGAGTTACAATTGATAGCCATCTTAAACTTGAAAATATTGAGAGCCAATCTCATTCTTAAAAATTTTCATTTAAAAGATTACAAGATCACTGATGGCTAAGAAAATTGTTCTCTGGTATGGTCACTTTACTTTATGGTCTCTATTAATCTGTCAGATAAATAAAAAATTGAGAAAATTCAATGCTTCTTCATTAAAAGAATTGGTGGTCAACATCCTATAATGAATGTCTAGCTATACTCAGGCTTGGACAGAAATGGTGTGCCATTGCATGCTGTAACTTAGCTATACTCAAGCTCTTTTTATTAGAATATTGTTAAATGTAAACCATTTAGTATTATGTTATAAAATTCTTAACTGTAAAGCGGGCACTGATTAAAAGCTTTTGAATTCTTACATGGTTAATTGTGATCATACTTTTAAACCGCACAAACTTTATTGTTATCTTAATAACACCAGATTTTACTTTTTAAATCAAATTTTTAATGAAACAATTTGCCATAAAATGTAATATTCACGCCTGTCTTGTTCTCATTGACTTTGAATAAGCATGTACTGTACTTTGTTCTACATAGATAAAATTTGAACATCTGATATGTTAACCCTTGGTCTTAACAACTTTCTGAATGTACACTGCAGTGTTAGTGGCTTTTAGAACTTTATGTTTTTTTAACAGAATAGCTATTTTTAATTAGTATTTTTTTTCTAAATCTTTACAGTCATACAAAAAAACAAACAGTTAAAACAAATTAAAAATAACTTTTTTACTGTATAAAAAATTAAACCGTTTTAATTATTTTAGATAAACTTTGAAAAAACAATTCAAAATATAATTTAAATGATTAAACACAGATTAAAAAATAATCATAAATTAAGAAAAATTTTGATAAACTATAATTTAAATATTTAAGTTAATTTGAGGCATATAATGCAAATATAATTTATGTAAAAAGTATGTCATGCAAAAAATAGACATATATGTCTATTTTTTGCATGAGTTTTTCATATGATTTAATTTATATGTTGTCAACAAGAATGTATATAATTTGTTCAGACTGTATTTACTTTGGATCAATCTTTTTATATAAATGTAAATATAAAACTTACTGACAAGTACAGCTAGTCTAAACCTTGCCTCAAATAAAGATTAAAATAACTTTTATTGTTCATTTTGATACATAATTATATGTCATATGTATTTTTAGTCACTAATTCAATACATTTCTACATACGGTCAGTGAGTTTTCAAAAAGTATTCTGGGTCAATATAATTAAGTCATACTGAAATGTCTCCATGGATTGCATTGGCAAGAGTTTTATCTCATAAATATTAATATAGCAATACTTCTTCCTTTTGTACTATTCTGTGAATATAGAGGATGAAATCTGATAAAATAACAAGGTCAGCACACAAGAATTCGCCCCTTAGCTTATGATGGAAAAATTGATCTCATTAATTGTAACCATCTGCTCAATGTAAGATGATTCAATTTTTTGCGTAAATAAGGTCAGAAATCAAATTTCATTTTGCATACTTTTTCAATAGGAAAAATAATGTTATAGGTTTTTTTGCGTTAGCTGTGCATTTAATTAGCATTTTCTCACCAAATACTTTCAGCTATAATTTGTATATTTTTTAAACATTTATTGATACTATTTATTGATTACTATTTATTGTTATAAGTACTTAATATGATTAATAAGTTATTTATTCTAGAACAAATTTAAAAAAATCTCATACCTTGACCTTATCAGTAGGATTTACAGCTGAGTCAGCATCTAACAAACACTGGGCACATTGGTTCCACCCACGGTAAGCAGCACAGTCTAAGGGTGTCATTAGCTTTGCATTTCTTAATTTTAAAAAAATGTAACATTTTAAAAAAATCACAGCACATTGTAAACAAAAAATTAATGCATAAAGTAGCTAAAAATCATTTTAAGCACCAACTAACCTAGTGTCAACTGCAGAACCAGCTTCTATAAGCATTTCAACAACTTTAACATGACCTTCCATTGCAGCAAGGTGAAGAGGTGTATTTGAAGAATCATCGACATCATTGACAATGCTCAAAACATTTGATAATAACAATTGGACGATTCTATAAATGAATGAAATTTTTCTTTATTTAAACAAGAAAAAAAGTTTTTAATAACAAACTCCATCAATAGTCTTGTTAAAACAATTTGTCTTACAAGAAGTGAAGCTAGGTAAAATCTTTCATCATATGTGGATTTTCATATTCTTATCTTTATTATTGCATCATAAACATGTTTTTTCATAGGTAGTGATGGTTATTTAATTAGTATTATTGCTGATGAAACAGTGGGACATGATCTGAATTTTAATACTTGGTATTCATTAATATTGTAATAGCTAACTGTAATGCTAACCTATTGCTCAACTGTCCTACAGGTTTTTAAAGTAGCATTACTTTGTACAAACCTTTAAAAACTAAAAATGCAATAATCTTTAAGTTACATAACTTTTAAATTATCTTTTACTGAAACTTAAATTAACTTTTACTAAAAATCATTTAACTTGATCAGTGTGTACTTGATCAGTGTACTATGGCTATCTAGCTGTCCTTAAACTATTGTAACAAAACTATTGTAACAAATGAAAAAAACTATTTTCAGCACGTAAAAGAACATCACCTTAACTGCTTTAAATAATGCCATTAACAAGGATTTACAAACCTTTCTTGACACAAAAAAATATTACAGTTAGTCAAGTTAATACTTTTGGTTTATTCAACTATGGTCATTTGAAATACATTAAAATAATTGCATCTTGCTAGTGTTAGTAGTATAATTCTCATCACGCAGTCTTTAAACAAAAGTTTCTTAAATATGGGATAAAAACGTAATTATTGATATGTTTTGTAAACTTAAATTTAAATTAAAAAACAAGAGAGATTTTAGGGAATATCCAACATAAAAGTACTTTCTATAAACATACAATATATAGCATGTAGGAATTTCTTGCATGTTAAAATAAGAAGCAAAACAAACTTCATATTTAAGAATCAAAACAAAAAATTACTTAACTAGCTTATTAGTTAATTTACCCAAATAAATTCTTACTCTTGCAAATAGATATTTTGGAACCTTGTCACAGATTAACTGAATAGATTAAAGATACTAAAAATACAATAAAATGATTATATATGATTAACCTAAAGATTCAAGAAAACTGTTTACAGACCTTGAGTGACCATACTTTGCAGCTAGGTGAAGTGGAGTAAGACTTTCATCACTCTTAGCATCAATACGTGCACCTAAGCTCAAAAGAGTCTAAAATAATTGATATATGACTGATGCATATATATATATATATATATATATATATATATATATATATATATATATATATATATATATATATATATATATATATATATATATATATATATATATATATATATATATATATATATATATATATATATATATATATATATATAAACTAATAACTGATGATTCAAAATCGCTTTTCTTTTTTAATAAAAAAAAAAATCATTTTATATAAAAAAGCATATTATAATTTTTTTATTTTTTGTATGGCTTGTTATATTATAAACTTACTTGGACAATATTTTCATGTCCTTCTTTTGCAGCAATATGGAGAGGCCTCATTTCATGTTTATCAAACTCTTCTAACAGATTACAAATATCGTTTTTGCATAAAACCTAAATATAAAAATTTAATTTTTAAACAAAAATTGAAAAAATTGATTAAACATGAAAATCGAAAATATTATTATAAAAAATTCCTTATCTATCCTGATACTATTTTAAAAAAATTTCAAATGTTTTTCACCCTAGGTCACAAAAGAAGCACAATTAAATTAAAACTTCAAAAATAATAAAACAATTTTCAATAAGCATTAAATTACAACTAGCACAAAAATTTTGCAGACATGTTATCATGTCTATAGCAGCTCTACACTGGTGTTTTAAAGACATAGGTAATATTAACTATTTCAGTGCTTTATGAAAATTGAAAGGAAACTGTCTTTTATCTGTTCTGTAAGGAATTTATTATGTTTTTCTGAAACACTAATGAAATCAATTTTTTACTAACTCATTATTGCTATATTACTATCTGACTGTGAAATAAACTATTTACACTATAAAATCTCTATATAAATTGCAGTCACTAGTCTCTAGCAGATATGAAAAAGTGTTTTACAGCAACATTTAGAAAAAATTTTTTACATAAGCATACTGGTAGATAAAGTACTAAGGCTATAGTAGACCTAGATTAAGTACTAGGGTTTATAGGGCACTGATGCATTGATTAAAAGATAGGTGATTAAGAATCTTTGATTAACTGCAACATAATTGAAAAAAAACAACACCTATTGCTTGGAAATTGCACCATATTGCTTGGAAAAGTGTTTTTAAATGTGTTTGAAATGAATAACTTCAAAACTTTTTATATTTTCAAATGTTTGGTTTAAAGTTACACAAAAAGTAAAAAATTATAGCTAATTAATTGATTAATAAATGAACTTTTAAGTTATCAAAGAGCATTATATATAATATTTTTTAATTGTATAATTATGTACTTTTTCTAAAAAGTTGGGAAGAAAAAAAACTGTTTAAAAAATATGTTAAAATTTTGTAGACATCTGAAGTAATATTTATAGCATACCGCAATAATTCTGTCAACAATAATAATTTAAAATAGTAATTTAAAATCATTTCATGCTCTGATTAGTGAATCAAGTTTAAAAAATAAAAGATTTAAAAAAATTATATATGTAAATATGTTTAAAAAAATTGACTGATGACTCAACTACTCTTGCCTTGATAAAAAAGTATTCTCTTTGTGATCGCTTAGAACATGCAGACAATTTTTAATCTGAATAGAGTTGAGCTCTGTAATTGGGGCTCACAGTGGCTTGTATATCTAAACTCCAAGAAAATTCAGTTATTTATTATAAACAACTATCTCAATACTATCAACATTCCTATATTAATGAATGGCAACCCTCTCACTCCTGAGTCCTCTTCTTTACACTTTTTGGATTATCATTTACATCTGACTTTCATGGAAACCATATATACAATCAATTGCTAAACTAGCATCTGCTAAGAATGCTTCTCTTTATGGTACTCGTCATTTTCTCTTTCCTGATTCCATTTTCTGCCTCTGCAAATTTCTTATTCATCCCTGCATGGAATACTGTCGTCATATTTGGGCTGGTTCTTTTAATGATGCTCTTTCTCTTCTAGACAAGGTCTAAAAATGGCTCTATCTGCTAAGTTTGAGCCAAAATTTCAATTTGAACATATACCGAAATTTTGGTTTTGGTACTTTTTATAAATTCGGTAAAAACCCAAATTTCGGTTGAATAACACTGAAAACCGATATTTATCTAATTTAGAAAAACAGTTATTTTTTAGAATTTTCACAAAGTATTTTGAGAATTTTCCCAAAAATATTGAGAGCTTTGACAAAATACCTCAAAAAAATCTTGTTTTGCAGAGAAAATCTGCCAATTGTTAAATTTCGCTATTCACTTATATCGCCGACTTAAGTATTAAATCTAAATTTGGGATACACGTGTAATTAATTTTAACATAATACGAGTATAAAAAAACAACAAATGTAAAATTGCATTTTTAATTAAATTTT
Organism: Hydra vulgaris; assembly: GCF_038396675.1. NCBI lineage: Eukaryota > Metazoa > Cnidaria > Hydrozoa > Anthoathecata > Hydridae > Hydra > Hydra vulgaris. Next base: position 39,142,214 of record NC_088922.1, read on the forward strand.
TTTAATAAAATAAATTTTGACTAGTCGAAATTTCGGTTTTGGCACCAAATTTGAGTACCCCAAATTTCGGTTTATTTCTGTTTCGGCTTTTTTTTTGTTTCGGTTGATCACTACTTTCAAACATTTCCATTTATCATAAAAAATGCATACTTTTTTCAATAAAAAAAGTTGCATTTATCACAGAATATTAAATATTACCACAGAATATTAAATACAACTGAATGTTTAAAAAATGTTAAACAACCATTAGAGCTGGTTTGTTATTTTATTTAAAAGCCTTTATGTAAAATAAAAACTTTAGAAAAGATCAACGGTTTAAAGTTTTCCAAATTTAATTTAAAACAGTAATTTTCTCAAATTAAATAATTAAACAACAAAAACAAATTTTTTGTTAACAAATTTGCTTTTGCAATATGGACTTTTCTATTACTTAAAATATTATGATTTGTAGTATTTACTTTATACTTTTGTAAACATGTATAATTTTAAGCTGACAAAAAATATATTCAGTTATGAATAGCATAAAAATAAACAATTGTGTTATTGAGCTGCCACAAAAAAGAAGGATTGGAAAGAAGAAAAAAAAAAAGCTTAAAAAAAAAAGATGAAAAATTCTTCTTAGTTTACAGATTTAATTTTAGTATATTTTGTAGATTGTAATTGATTTATATAGCAATAATAAAAATTTGCTTTTATAATAAAAAAATAACAGTGTAAAACCATTTATCCGTTTTTTACAATATACAAAAAAACAAAAACAGGTTTTTTGAAATTTTCCGGTTTTTGCCAAGTTGTAACCAGAACTGATCATGGAAATAAAAAGAGTTTGGATTCAGGACATAACTCAATACTTTCAAAAACTCTCTTAAAGCATGTCATAACATATTGAAATGGTACTTAAGAACAAAAAGCAGATGACAAAGAACTAAACAAATCTTAAAATCTAACATTTTTAGTTTTGTTACCTCATTATTCTTGATTTTTTTGAAAAAACAAACAAACAAAAGAAAACTAAGTTAGATGTCTACATTTGGGTTTACTGTACTAATTGTATAATTAATATAGATTATTTTTAATTACAAATTATGTATTTGATGCATATAGTATGTAGTATCATTATGTAGTAAACATCAGCAGACTTTACAATTTTGGTTTAGTTTTACTTAAACCTAAGTTTATTATTATTTTTTTTAAATAAATTTAAGTTGCAGCTTTTTTTATGGATACATGTATTCATATAAAATAAATCTGTATATTTTCTCTAAATTTGTCTTTTTTATAAATAAAAATAAATTTAAAGAATGCTATTATAAGCCTTGAATTCCACTTGGGATTAACAAGGTAAATCTCTTCTAAAAGTTAATAAAAAATGTTCAGAAAAATAGTGACCAGAAGGTTCTTCATTGCCATTGAAGAACCTACAAACTTTAATTTATCAGTTGCTTGCAAAATATAGATAGAAATCTAGTATGTGATCTAGTAAAATATAGATAGAAATCTAGTATGTATCTAGTATGTGATGCCGGCAACTTATAATTGAAATTTTATAGATGTCTTTCTCTAAAAACATTACCACTTTTGAAATTGATTCAAATAGAAATTTCTTTATTTAATTCTACAAATTTTATTTATCAAGAATAAATAATAAAAATAAAAAATAAGTTTATTTTTCCCAATTATGTGACCATAGATATAAGACAATGTGACTAAAATAAAAATCTTTAATTGTTTAAGCCTTACTATTAGCAGTCTAAATTTATTTATTTATATTCATAATATAGAAATTTATATGTTGATTTTAATGTAGAAACTGATTCAGCAATCTTTATTTCTTTGTAAAGAGTGAAAGGTTTGCTACCTTTGAAACATGAATGAGTTGCCTAAGTGGCAGCTCTAACTGTTAAACAAATATATTGTCAATACTGTTTGTTTTTTTAATGAATAATAATTGAGTGAAAATTGAAAAACATGGAGAACATTTTTTTAAATGATATTGCTCAATAATTTGCAGCTGGAGTAGCATTCCTTCTAGTGATGATTCTATTAAATCATATTTCCTTATTATCTGCTCGACTGCTAAAATAAAACTAGATTTTTTTTCCAGATATGCTTATTTCACTTCTTAGTCTTCACCACAATAGTATCATTTTTCTTATGCAATATTATATATAACTAACAAAAGTATCACAGAAAACATCTTTACATGTTTGACAAGAAAGCTTCAAAAACGTAAAACTTAAAAAATTACATAAATATAAATGGTGGAAGTGCAATAGCCTAGAAAGTCCTAATAACCTTTAAAGTTTCAGAAAGTTAACAAGAAACTAAAGAAAACAGTTATAAAAATACATAGTGATTTCACATGTTAATTTTATGGTAAAATTTTTTATAATTAGATTAATAGTTTTATTGTTTTAAAGCAAAAGCTCTTCTATCTATGATACAGTAAACCAAGATACCTGAATAATTAATAAAATTTTGCATTATTTTGCAACAAATTATTTTTTGTGAGATATGGGATATGCAACTTTGAGAGTGTATAATGCATTAAGTTGTATAGACTATATATAACTGCCATATGGATACTGTGTGTATTTTTTTATACTTTTAAAATGTTTTAAATATTATTTTTTTATGATGAAAAACATTTAATTATGAGTTAGTCGACTAGATTTAATTATAATAAATGTATATAAAGTGTTTAAAATATCAAGTTAATAAATACATTTAATGCTTCTCGTGAGTTGTGTTCAGCAGCAATAAACAAACAAGTCTTATCATTTGCATCTTTTACATTTGGGTCTGCAGAATATCTAAGCAACACTTTGACTGCCTCTACATTATTTTTACGTACAGCCATAAGTAAAGGTGTTTCATTGTCTTTATCGCGACAGTTTACATCTGCCCCTCTAAGAAAAAAAATTTACTATTCAATAAGTATTGAAATTTCACATTGTAAAGAAATAACTAGAAATTACTTGTTTTATAATATTATTATAGTTTTATTGACAGAGTATACATACATATACATATCAATATAGGCAGAGACTTATTGACAGAGTATATATACATTTAAAAGCCTTCTCAGGAGACTTGTGCTATTGTATGCCTTATATAATATAATATTTTGTTTTAAAAACTCGGCTACAGCTCCTTGCATGTTTTAAGTTAGCATGTTTAAAAAATGCAAAAATAAACAAACTTTAAACAGGGAAGAGAAATAAAAACTAAACTGCCAAAAAAATACAAAACTAAACTGAAAAAAAAAATTCTTAACAAATAATAAAATGAATAAAAAAGTTACCAGAAAGAAAAAAAATTAATGTTTTTTTTTTAAATTTAAAAGTGATTTACAACTTTTACCAAAATTTAAACAAGACTTAGAAAAAATCAAAGTTTAGAAAATCAAAATTTAGAAAAAACAAAATTTAGAAAAAATCAAAGTTTCAAATCTAAGCTTAATTACTTCGAAACTTAATCATTTACAAAAGAAACTTTGGTATTTTCTTATGTCTACAAAGCAAATAAAACATAAAAAAAAAATATCCATTAGTAAGATTTGAACCCTCATCCTATGCATAACAGTTGCGCCTTATAAATAATAAAATTAATCAATATAAGCAATGTGGTGATTATAAGAAAATCATTAGCTTTAAACTAAATTTTTTGAAATGCTTTAAATTAAATTAATTTTGAACTATCAAGATACTTTTAGATTGAAAAAATATAGTTCTATACTTTTATTTTCTCTGGTTTAACCTTTATTTATTTTATCATTCATTAAGTTGGTTTCTCTTTTCAGTTTATGGTTTGTATATTTTTAACTTTCTCTTTAAATTAGTCTAGTTTTTTAAGCACATTTTTAAAAACATCCAAATTATTAACATATGCAAATAAACCATGGCTAAGTTGTAAAAAAAAAATGTTGTATGCGTGGTCATATAAGGAATACGAACAAATGTACATCTCCCCAGAAAGCTTGCATTTAGTATAAATAAAAACATAAAAGTAAATACATCAAGTATACATAAAAACTTAAAAGTACACAAAATATACATAGAAACATAAAAGTAAATACACAAAATATACATAAAAACATAAAAGTAAATACACACAAAATATACATAAAAACATAAAAGTAAATGCAATAAGTATAGATAATACCAGCCCTCAGAATTAGGAAAAATAAGGTCAACAATAATTTGCCCACCTCAATCTGCTTGAGGTCGGCATCAGGTCGGCAAAAAAAACTTGATACAAAGGTTTTACCATAGAACATAGAAACAAAGTTGGCAATCTCAAACCCTTCTAGGTCAGTATTGCCAAATGCTGACCCTAATTCTGAGAGTTGTAATACATAATGAAAATACATAAAGTATACATAAAAATTTCCAAGGATATATATATATATATATAAATTTTACGTAAAAGCCACCTACTTATCCAACAAGAACTCAATTATTTCAGTTCGGTTAAATAGAGCTGCTCTATGTAATGGAGTTTCTTGTAAAGAATTCTTAGATTCAATAACAGCACCATTTTCAATTAAAAGTTTTGCTATCTCTAAAAATCCTGATGTGCAAGCAAGATGTAAAGGAGAATTCATATTTGCTTTCACCAAATTAACATTTGAGCCTTTATTTATACAAAACTTCACAATATCAATATGATTGTTTTCAACTGCAAGATGAAGAGCACTTTGTTCATCTTGATCAGCTGAAAATATTAATTTGGCGATCAAGGTTATACCACCTCGACTCTCAGCGTAATCAAAGAGGAGTTGAACAACATCTGTTAAAAACATTTCATTTTATAATGTTATATATAATAAATAAAAAAAAAAAATAAATGAATAAAATAAACCATGTATTATATTTTTCGTTGAAGTAGTCATTAAGATAAAAAGGATGGTAACAAAAAAAATTTTAAAAATCCCACTACTTTTTTCCCCCACTTTGAGCTCTGTAAATATATATATATATATATATATATATATATATATATATATATATATATATATATATATATATATATATATATATATATATAATATATATATATATATATATATATATCAACCTTTGGAATTAGGAAAAATGAGGTCCACAAAAAAATTTGATACAAAGGTCTTCCATAAAACATAGAAACGAGGTCAGCAATTTTTTGCCGACCTCAAACACTTTTAGGTTGGCAGTTAGATTGATATTGTTAAATGCCAACTCTAATTCCGAGGGTTGATATATATATATATATATATATATATATATATATATATATATATATATATATATATATATATATATATATATATATATATATATATATATATATATATATATATATATATATATACTACTTTAATGAAAAATATTATACATGGTTTTATACATATATATATATACATATATATATATATATATATATATATATATATATATATATATATATATATATATACACACACACATATATACATATATACACATATATATGGATGTATATGGGGCAGTTTTTAGTGTAGTGTAAAAAAAAGAATTATAAAGGTTTATGATAAAAAATAACAAGACAGGAGTACACCTAAGAAAATATCATACAAGAAAAGAAGCTTATGGAATATCTTTTGGGGAAAAAAGTAAGACTTAGAGGAACAATTAATTTTTAAACCTTTTATCATTTTTAATATTTAAATTAGTTAAAAGATGTCTTTTAAGTGGTAAGATAAAAGAAGTGATTGTTATAAAAACTACTTAAACATTTGAATGGCAATTATATAAAAAAGTTTGTCACAAAAATTTGAATGACATCTCATATAAACCATATTTATAAATGATTATTTAATTCACTTTTATTCAAAAGTATTACTAAATATTGATTAATAATATATTTTACTTTAAAAAAAAAAAAAAGCTTATTTTTACCGCATTTTTTTCTTTTTTCTTTTAATCAAAAACTAAATTCTTTGTAAATGCATTCTAAGTACACCTTAATCTTTTTTTAACATACGTTAAAGATGAAAACGCAACATATATTTTTCAATAAATATTTGAAAACCTAAAATAATGGCTAGCAAAGTAATTAAATACAGTTTTTATTTTTGCAAAAAAAATTTTATTTGTTACTAACTTTTTAAAAATAAAAAATTATTATTAGGAAATTATTAAACTATTAACTGCAAAACCGCAATTAGAAATTTAAAAATATTAAAAAAGAATATAGCATATATATATAAATATATATAAATATATATATATATAAATAAATATATATATAAATATATATATATATATAAATATATATATATAAATATATATATATATATATATATATATATATATATATATATATATATATATATATATATATATATATATATATTAGGAGAGAGAGAGAGAGAGAAAATTATAAAGCCTCTTTTCAAAATTTAAGGATGTTTTTTCAGCCCCTGTATATATACATAATACATAATAGTTAAGCAGAATTTTTTTTTATTGAAATCATACTCTTTAATGGAAATATATAAACAAAAATATTTACAAAAAAGATAAATAAAACTCAAACAATAGAATTTTTTTTAAACATAAAGCTTTTTCCAAACTATAAAGCTCTTGCAACTTTAAAAGTTCATCTTTTGATAACTTTCTTAAATCATTTGAACTATATAACTCAAATCCTTCTTTTCCTCTGCTTTTAAAGCATAACTATCTGCTTCTTTTATTAAATCATCAGCTGATGCTTGAAGTAGTTTCTTTTTTCAAACAACATCATCAATTTCAATGGGAACAGCTTTTCTTATTAAACCTACAGTTAATCTCTTTTTTTTTTTTTTTTTTTTTGCACTTTCCAACGCAACTTCATATAGCATTCCTGATGATTTAACAGAATTTAACATTTCTCTAGTAATTGGAATATCAGCAGGATTTTGTCCCTATAATGACATGTGATCATTTACTATTAGTAAGACAATTAGTGAATCTTCAGTTAAATTTTCAACTAAATAATCCTTAAATACTTTGAATCCACGTTCAAAGGCAGCCTGGCCAAGAGACAAACAAAATAAAATTATGCAGACATCCCAAAGAGATGTATATCCATTTACAGGTATATATTTTTTTTTAAACATCTTCGCTTCCAACAAGGCTGCAAGCAGCCACTAATTAAAGTGGAAGTTACTGAAAGAGAAAAGATGAAGACTGTAGAGCAAGATAATGTTTGACGGACAACTTAAAGGATTGCAAATTATATGAATCAGGAAAGCAAGATGAAAGAAACGAATTCCAAAGAACTGATGTTCGAGGAAAAAAACTAGACGAATAAGCGTTTTTGGAGCACTTAGGAACAGTCACAGAAAAAGGATGAGACTTATTTGAATGACAAGTAACACGAGAATGAATTTTAGTAGATGGCACAAGAGACTAATTTTGCAACTGCTAATTTTGCTGCTAATTTTGCAACTGCTAATTTTGCAACTGCTAGTTTTGATATATGGTTTCCAAGAAGGATCGGAAGTAAGAGTTAATCCTAGAAGATGAAGAGTAGGTGACTTATTGAGTACATCACCGTTCATAAATATAGGAAGATCTAAATTATTGCGATAACAATTGGCTGAAAAAAATTGAGTTTTATCTGAATTAAAGTTCACCAGCCACTGTGAGCCCTATGCTGTAGCAGAAAAGAGATCCTTTTCAAGCTCAAATGCACCCTCCAAGCAATCAGAGGGTGTTGGTTTCTTATCATGACAAGAATAAATGGTAGTATCATCAGCAAATAATGCCACTATAGATGTGAGAATATCTGGAAGATTGTTAATGTAAATTAAAAAGAGTAAAATAATGTAAATTAAAAAGAGTAAAGGGATTCAATAATTTTAAAGATGTTGCTGGATACACCATAAGAAAAAAGCTTATGGAGAAGACCGGCATGCCAAACTTTATCAAAAGCTTTTGAAATGTCAAGAGCAATGGCCTTAACCTCTCCACTTTTATCTAATGCGCGATAAAACCTGTCAGTTATTACTGTTAGCAAATCAGCTGTAGAACGAGAAGATCGAAATTCATATTGATGGTCAGAAAGTAAGTGATTAAATTTAAGATGAGAAATTAAGTGTTTGTTAATTAAAGATTCAAAAACCTTGCTTATGATAGGAAGAAGACTTATGGGACGGTAGTTAGACGAATCAGATCGCTCTCCTGAATTTTTGAAGATAGGGATAACAGATACCGCTTTCCAGCAGGCTGGAAAACAAGACTCTGATAAGCACTTGTTGAATAGTTTTGAGAGTATAGACGACAGCTCCGAAGAACACTTCTGCAAGACAATAACAGGTATGTTGTCCGGGCCACAAGCTGTAGAAGAGTCTAGGAAGGAAATCACTTTAGATACAGATGCTGGAGTGATATGAATGTCAAGCAGTGGATCAACCTGTTTGTTGGCAATATCAGGTAGAGTGCAACTAGTGGAATCAAGAGATGATATTGATGAAAAGTTTTTAGCAAACAATTCGGCTTTGTCTTTAGGTGAGGTGAAAAAGTCTGAACCATACAAGAGAGGTGGAATTATAGATTTGCCCTTATTATTGCTATTATTAAAGATTCTCCAGAAGTCACGAGAGCCTAATTTTTGAGATGAGATACGAGATTTCATGACCTGAGAATAGCGGGTTTTGGCGTTAGACAAAACCTTTTTACAATTATTTCTAGCAGTAATAAACAGACGTCTGTTTTCTGGAGAATTGTTTTGCTGATAAATATGGAAGTAACTGTTTCGATTGGCAATCGCAGCAGCACAGTGTGAGGAAAACCATGGAGGATTTCTACCCAAAGGCCATCATGAAGAAAATCACGGAAAGAATCCCAGTCAGTTTACTGTAGTTGTAAGAGGTTCAATAATAGGGGGATTCAGGTGATGAAGAAGAATGAGATAATAGTTTTAGAGAGATCAAACTGTGATCAGAAGAAACTAAGGGTGAATGTGGAGAAACTGAGCACTGACTAGGATCAGAAATAAGACATAAGTCGAGTAGAGAAGGTTGATGATTCGGGTTGTCAGGAAAGCGAGTTGGAAAGTTGACTATTTGAGTTAGGGATTGAGAAAGGCAAAAGTTGTGGGCTTTAATGCCTGCAGAGTCACTGACACTAGAGCCAAGCCATTCAGAGTGGTGAGCATTAAAGTCACCGACAACAACTATATTAGCTGATGGATAAAGAGAGAGGGCTTGGTCAATATGATCAGAAATAACGTCAAAAAGAGTACAGTCTTGAGATGAAGGAGAGCGATATAGAACAAAGAGAAAGGCAATAGAGTGAAGTGGTGCTAAACGAGTGGTGCTAAACACATGAAAGAATAGTCTGTGGATTCAAACCTAGTTTCCCGACAAAGCAAGTAGGTCTGGTGAACTTTGCGAGAGATAAGACTCAACAGAAGAAAAGTTACTTTGAAGACCACGAATTAGTGAATGATAGGTTTAGAGAACTTGGTGATGATGATGGTTTTTTGTGTTATATAGTTTTTGGTACTTTTTTCATTTTTAAATTAGATTGAAGAACTTGACTCAAAGCATAGATAGTACTCATGCTTAGAAAAAAAAAAATCCAAATATGCTTAGAAAAAAAAATATCCAAGCTACCTTCATATTTTTTTAATGACAAAAACTCTGTATCATGTTTACGAACAATGTTTATTAGAAATTGAAAATACTCTTCATTTGCTTTGTAACCAACTTTTGATTTTAAATCTCCAAAAGCCACTAATTTTTGTAATAATTTAGGAAACTTTAATTTGTTACACTCTAGTTTTCAGCTATCTGCTAATTTAATTGGATCCAGACAAGATGAACACCTGACAATAAGATATTTTATGGGAGATTTTTCTAACTTGTGAGTTGCAAGTGAAGATAAAAATATGCATACATCTTTGTAAAATTTTGAAATCGTGCTTTCTTTCGATGTTGATAATCTTTTGTATTTTTGAACTTCCATATTAGCAGACAGACCAATATTAATTGTATCTTCTCTTTTGTATAAAATTGGATCTGGTAGGTTTAGCTTCATTATTTTCTTAACTGTATCAGATTTTTCTAATAATTCATTCAGTAAAAACATACTGAGAATGTTAACTAATATGCTTTTTAAAACATCAAATATTAATGGGACCATTAGTTCATCACTTTGAAAAACTTTCAGAAATAAATTTAACTTTTCAGCTATAAATTCAACAAATTTTAATTTAGAGATAAACAAAGGATCTTTTATTGTATTTTTAAAAATATTAAACCACTTTTCATGAGGTTGC
>NC_088922.1:39157500-39162500 GCF_038396675.1 Hydra vulgaris
ATGTGCAAAAATTTATTTAAATTTTTACATTTAAAGTTTTGAATAAGGATGGTGTGTCAAAGCACATTTTAATTTTGAATTCATGGTAACATAACTTAAAACTGCATGAATTTACCAAAGTTATGACGCTTTTTCTTAAAGTTTTTTGTTGTTTACAAAATGAACACTTACATTTCACATCACCACTCCCAAGGGGTTTAAAAAATTTATATATATATTTTTTAAGCTATGATTGTTTTCCAAAGAAGAAAATTGTTTTTATTGTAATTCCCTAAGAAGTTTTTAAATTCTTTATATATAAACTTTTAAATTTTTTATATATAAAGAATTTAAAAAAACTCCTTAGGAAAAATTAGATTTGCTTTGAAATCTTTAGTTAAGGTTGATTGATTACTTTTGACTAAATTTAAAACTTGAATGAACATGTCTCAAAATTTTGTTTGTAAGGACTCATTAAATGATTGCTTCTACAGCAAATGCAACAAATGGAAAGATCTGAAGTTTTTCCTGCAATTCTTGACCACCATTGAACCACTTACATGTGAAACTATTTGGTATTAATGGCAAAAACCAAATATAAAGTGTCAATCAAAAAAAGTAAAAAGTTTGGAAGTGGTAAATAATTGATTACTCACATGAGTATGAGAGAAAAATTCACAACTCATGGCAGTATCAAGTGTAATTAATCACAATAATAGCGTTATGCTTTATACTAAGTATTGCTAAATTCATGAATCTATCAGCAAATGATTTTGTGAAACCCAATCAGCAAATGATTTTGTGAATTCTTATCAAGACATTCACTGTAATGGTTTAAGCATTTGAAACAAATAAACAAATAAAAAGATTTTTAATTAAAAGTGTATTTTTATATGGTTAATATTTTTGTTTTAATAAAACAAACCATTTTTAAATGAAATTAAGAAGTCACCCATAAAGTATATCACCAATATTTGTCAATATAATCCCCTACCTTCCTCATATAACAAACCATCATATATGCCTGCACCCTCTACTTTTCTGAAAGTATGTCACATATTTCAGCTTTCCTGTCCTCTGTCCCCCTGCTACTTCAAAAAGTATATATATATATATCAATATAAATACACACACATATATATATAGAGTAGTGAATAACTGATTATTTGTACAATATAAATAACTAGAAAATTCATAAGTGGCCGTGGTGCCCATTTTTAGCAACTTTTTACACTTGTAAATAATAATTAATTTGAGAAGTGAAGTGAAGCCAGTGAAGGCAAATAAATCTTATATATATTTGCATACTTAATGATTGTTTATAAGAGAAAAAGAATTAAAATTAAAAATTTAAATGACTTAAAACAAATGTTAAAAATAAAAAATTCTAAGTTAAAAAATTTTATTAAAGAATTTCATCATAAACATATTACTCTCAAGTCTCTAATAAAAAAAAAGGGGTTTATTATTTTTGCAAAATTTTCCCACCCACCCACAGTGGGCCAGATGGTGGAAAAAAGTATTTAAAAAACATTCTCAAAAATGACATTATTATATACCATTTTATAGCTTAAACATCTGGCTTTTATAAAATGTATATATTTCTGCATAACTATCATGTCGTTTGCATTTTTAACTGTTTTTAAAAAATGTATTTTTTAATTTTTTAATTTTTTTAATTTTTTAATTTATTTAATAATATTTTTCGTGTTACTAATAACCAAAAAAATTTATTAATATTTAGAACGTCATTTTTTTATTGCATAATTTAATAAAACTAAGTATTATCTATCAAATGGTTTATTGCAAAGTTATTTTGCACGTAGTTTATATCAAATAAATTGATTTCTAATGATTGCGTATTTAAAGTACTTTTCTTAGTGAAAACTTCACTTAAATAATAAAATACTTTTGCGCTCCAAGGTCCTCCAGAAATTTGAGACTTGAAATATCTTGTCTAATATGTACATAATCGATATATATTTTACCTATTGTCGACGGATGTCGACTGCGTCTCTATACATAATTTTTATGAGTTGCATGTTTGGGACAGGGGGGCCAACATTCTGGTTTTTTTTGTGTTCCCAAGCTCCAATCATTGTAATTTTTCAGCAAAACATCTTTTTTATCACATTAAAATGAACATGTAAATATGTGGAGCTTGTTTCATGTCTGGTTGTCCAAATGTCTCATGAATAATATATTTTTTGTATTTGTAGGATGAAAATGAAATATTTTGATATCTATGAATTCTTAGTGCACAAGCGTAATAATCTACAAATATCTGACTGTGGTATTGAGGGAACACTTATTGAGGCAATGAATTTGGATTGTAACAAGAAGCAATTAGGAACTATACTAGCACATCTAAGAGATAGGTGGCGCAAGTCAGATAGCAACATGGCTCGATTTGAAAAAAAGAATGAAAAATGGCTGCAAAGCCATGTTCCTGAAGATATAAATATAACACCAATACCTATTGGAAGGCCAATTAAGGCAAACTTTGATGACTACTCTACTAAAACCAAAAAACATAAAGTTAGTCACTTAACTTAAATGTATTCTGCTTCTGCGTTGCAATTTGCTTCAGAAATTAAAAGGAGAAAAGAAAATCCAATTGAAAAAACCTCAAAAAAAGATTTTAGAATGTCTAAAGATGAAGCTCTTTGTCTTCTTTTAGATGCTAAATTAACAAAAGCTTCCTACCAAATTATTAGAAATCAAGAAGTTGAAAAGGGATTTGATATATATCCGCCATATAATGATGTTCGAGATGCAAAGTTGTTATGCTATCCTGCAGATATATCTGTTTCAGATTTTTCAGCTGAAATAAAACTGCAAGCTTTGGTGGATCATACATCAAATAGAATATGCCAGGCACAGTATGATGTCCTTAGCACTGAAGGCACTCCAGATAGTCTTTCTCTGAGATACAAAATAGGCTTTGATGGTGCCACATATATAAACAAATATCGCAAGAAACAGTAACAAGAAATTTAAACGATGAGCAGGCACTTTTATTACTTGCCTAGTACAATTGGACTTGTGTGGCTTTTCAAATGGAAAACGTTATCCAGCTTGGCGAAACCCACGACCATCATCAACAATGTACTGTAGGCCTCTGCGTTTTAAATTTGAAAAAGAAACGGCAGCAGTTTCTAAATCAGAGGAGGATCTCATTAGGCTTGAGATTTCAAACTTGAAAGATACTGAAGTTGATATAAATAACAAAAAAATCAAAATACATCATATAATACAAATTACTATGATTGATGGAAAAGTTTACACTGCTCTTTCAGATGTTACAAATTCTAGTCAATGCTGTACTATATGTGGGGCAAGTCCCAAAGTAATGAATGATATTGAAAAAATGATTTTGAAAAACGATATGACAGTTATTCATATGGTTTATCATCCTTACATGCTTGGATATGTTTTTTTGAATGTTTATTACATATTGGATATAAAATGACTTTGAAAAAGTGGCAGGCAAGAACAGTAGAAGATAAATCTAAAGTAAAGGCTCTGAAACAACAAATTCAAAATAGATTTAAAGATGAAATGGGCTTGATAGTTGATGTTCCGAAATCTAGTGGTAGTGGAATATCAAATGATGGAAATACGGCTCGAAGAGCATTTCAAAATGCAGAAAAGTTTGCAGAAATTTTAAATATTGATGTTGAACTGGTTCTAAATTTGCATATTATATTGGCAACAATTTCATGTGGTTTAGACATTGACACTGAAAAATTTGAGGCTTTCTGTTTAAAAACAGCTCATCTTTACGTTCATCATTTTCCTTGGTACTATATGCCACAATCTCTGCACAAAATTTTAATTCATGGTTCTGAAATTATTAAAACTTTAGCATTACCCATTGGTATGTATTCTGAAGAAGCTCAAGAAGCGCGCAATAAAGAATTTCAAAACTATCGTGAACATTTTGCAAGAAAATCATCTCGTGTGAAAACGAACCAAGATTTGTTAAATAGACTACTGTGTACATCCGATCCATTTATTGCATCTCTGAGAAAGACAGCAGGAAGTAACACCAAAACGAAAAACTTACCACCAGGAGTTATTGACTTATTGATGTCATCCACAGATTATATTAGTTTATAGATGTGTCTTTTGTATTTTTTGTATTTAATCTTAATAATTTTGGAAATGTGTGTACTAATATTAAAGTGTGACTGTAAATTAAAACAAATAGTTATGCTCAATTATATTAGAATCATCAAATTATTCTAATTTGCAAAACAAGTTTAGAAACATTTGGCTAAAAATAACACTTTGGAACTAAGCATAAATATGTGTTTCTATGCAATCGGGGTTGCTATGGCAACCACCAAAAAACCATGCTTACTTAAATTATAATCATCCAATTACTTTATATACAAATTTTTGAGGCCTATGGATGAAAGGAAAAAAAGTTATGACTTTTTTCCAAAAAAATGGGATTCTGGCCCACTGTGCCACCCCAAGCTTATTAAGGCACCCCCCCCCCCTCCCATTTATCAATTTTTAACTGTTGCCAGCAAAAACTTTATACTTGAACTTAAAAAAAAAAATCAGTGAAAATCGGCCATAAAAATTAGAAAATAATTCTTTCAGTCATTGATAAAAACAAAAACTTTTAGTGTAAACAGGCTTTAAAAATTGCCAACCTGGTAAATCTTGATTTAGCATATTAAATACTATTGAAATTAAGTTAAAACAGCTGTTCGAAAATGCACATTTGACTGCAAGCCATGCTAGAATTAAATAGTTTTAAGCGTATTAGTAAAAAATATTAGTTCGGATTTATAAACTAAACTTTTTTATAAAAAATGCTTATATTGTATCATAAAAAAATTTCCACTCCACATTTAATTAACCCCTTCCTCCGTTTATTAGATCTAGACTAAAATTCCCACCTCCCTCCTTTATTTTCACTCCCTTCCTCTTGTATTGAGGACTTGAGAGTAAGAGCATTAACGATAAAGTTTTACTTTAAAAGCAAGATATGTTACGCGCATTTA